>NW_008616742.1:0-6887 GCF_000691845.1 Merops nubicus
CAACCTAAAGCATTCTATGATTCTGTGTCACGGTTTAGGGTCAGAGCTCATGAGAATAAAGAAAATAACTCCCCCTTTTATGTGAGATTGGCAGTTGCATACTGGGTGACAGACCAAGTTTTGGGAAAACATGGTGACACAGGACATGGAAAAAGTTGAGGTCCTGAATGCCTTCTTTGCCTCCGTCTTTACTAGCAAGACTGGCCTTCAGGAATCCTCTGCCACAGAGAACAGGGGGAAAGGCTGGAGCAATAAAGATGTACCCTTGGTGGAAGAGGATCAAGAAACAGGTCAGGGAATAAATAAGCAAACTGGACATAAGTCCATTGGCCTTGATGGGATGCACCCATGAGTGCTGATACCACTCTTGATAACCTTTAATTGGCCAAGGCCATAGGGAGAAGTGCCCAAAGGCTAGAGGAAAGCACATGTCATCCCCATCTTCAAGAAGGGCAAGAAGTAAGACCCAGGGAAGTACAGGCCAGTCAGCCTCACCATGCTGATCTCTGGGAAGGTGACTGAGCAACTAATCCTGGGAACCATTTCCAGGCACATGAAGGACAAACAAATCAACAGTGGTAGTCAGCATGACTTCACTGAGGGGAATCCATGCTTGACCAACTTGATAAACTTCTACAATGGAATAATTGGCCTGAGGGGAGAGCAGTGGATATTGTCTACCTTGTCTTCAGTAAAGCCTTTGAGAGTGTCTAAGATCCTCATAGAGAAACTGTTGCTATATGAGCTGGATGAGCAGACAGTAAGGTGGATTGAAAACTGGTTAAAAGGCTGGACACAGAGGGTGGTGTTCTCATAAGGAGGGCTTTAAACTAAGAATGGGAGGTGGAGGGGGCTGGTAATCAGTGGCACAAAGTCCATCTGGAGGCCAGTAACTAGTGGTGTACCCCAGGGTCCAGTCCTGTTCAACATCTTCATTAATGATCTGGATGATGGGACAGAGTGTAATCTCAGCAAGTTTGCTGATGACACCAAACTGGGAGGAGTGGCTGACACAACAGAGGTTGGTGCTATCATTCAGAGGGACAGGCTGTAGAAATGGGCTTACAGGAACATCATGCAGTTCAACAAGGGGAAGTGTCAAGTCCTGCACCTGGGGAGGAACAGTCCCATGCACCAATATATACTGAGGGCCACCCAGGTGGCAAGCAGCTTGGCAGAAAAGGACCTGGGATTCCCGGTGGACACCAAGTTGAACATGAGCCAGCAATGTTCCCTTGCTGCAAAGAAGGCTATATATATGCTGATGCCTTTATGACTTTGTATAGAAAACCAGACATCCAACAGAAATGTGGTATGAAATTTGATATGGATATGCTTGATGGGTTGGAAGTTAAAAAGAATGGGTATTCTCAGAATTGTAATGATCATAAAAGAGGGGAGTAAAGAAGCAGAAGATGCACAATTATTAGTACTGTCAGCCCCTAAAAATGATCCCCAGAATGCACCATCCCCTTATGAATGGAATGCAAAGGAGGTGGTGGGTGGGGCTGAGACCTTCAGCCCAATATTGGGCAGAACAAGGGGACAATGCCCTGCAATACAAGCCCCTCTGAGACAGGCAATCTCATGGACTGAAAGGAGGGATAATTGGTGTTTGTACATGTTCCTTTCACAACCTTGGATTTGCCAAATTGGAATCAATCTATAGGATTTTACTGAAGTAATCCAGAGGGAATGTATCAGCTGCTAGAAACTATTATTTTAACTCATAATCCTAACTGGGGGGATGTGAAGACACCCCTGAACACTTTCTTTGCCTCAGAGGAAAGGTGAATATTGTTAGCAAAGGCAAAGGAGGAGGTGGAATGTAGAAATAAGCAAGAAGATCCAAATCAGTTCTTGCCAAGCACAAACTATGGGATCCTAATAGTGGGAGGGGGTTTAAAAAGCTAAAGCAGTAGCAGTTGATATTATATGGAGTTCAACACAGGGACTATAAACGAAAGAATCTGTCTAAATTATATGAAGTTAGGCAAGGATCAGAGGAGGAACCTTCAATATTTTATGAGAGAATATGTGAAACTGCCAGGAAATGGCCTGATCTTGACCCTGAGGAAGAGAATAACCAGAAAATGTTTAATATGCTGTTTATGGGTCAATTGTCTCTAGATATCAGAAGGAAATGACAAGACCTGGATGGAGCAAGCAACATGCCAATATACCAATTAATAGAAACTGCATATGAAGTATATAGTAATTTGGATGAAAAAAGGAAAGAGAGAAACAAAATAGAGTTAAATTACTGGCTGCTGCTATAAATGAAAACAATTTTAGTGTACATAGACAAGAAAGAGGCAGAAGCTGGGATAGGGGAGGACAAGTGAGGATATCAAGGAGGGGCCCACAGAAACAGACTATTCTAGGGCTAAACCAATGTGCAATTTGCAAACAGGAGGAGCACTAAAAGAAAGAGTGCCCAAATCATAAAACTGAAGGAGAAGAGAGACCAGGGGTTAATGGTGACCTGGTGTTCTGCCAATGACTAGGCCCAACAAGAATGATACAACCAGCAGAAAGACAAGCCCATAAGTAGAATGTATTGATGACAAGAAAGTTATGCCATGAATGACTGCCGGGGGTACAAACAAGTCAACCAGTTCACATACAATTGACACCACCCCCAACGATCCCAGGAAAGACACAATTCAACCCACAACAGACAGTATAAACAGTGAGCCAAGGCTTCCCACAGACAGCAAGGGAAACAGCCAGACCAGAAAAACAAATAAGTAAGATAAAGGTGCACACATGGCAACTCCCACCCATTTAGCCTGCATTCACAAAGGTTTGAACTGACCAGGGCGCAGCTCCAGGGAGAGTCAGATGGTCTTTCCTTAATCAGGAAGCTCTGTGAAATGCACTCCACAGAGACAGACACTCCTCCCTTCCTGCAAGTGGTCCCAGCTTTTATCCCCAAGCAGGACACCTGACCTTTGTTCACTCAATGCAGGACACCTGGGGCTCATTTCCCTTATGGCTCTCCCTGCGGGGCCGGCCGCCCCCTGGGGGGGAGCTAAAAGGCAAACTCACCACCTCTTTATGAAGGGCTGTGGGAATCACCCATATTTGGGGTTCAAACCCCAGCATTTGATGGGGACCAGAGGAGATCATTAATGCTTCCCCAGCTGACCATCTGGTTCCAGTCAAGCTGGGAAATGAAACCATAGATTTTTTTAATAGATAGTGGAGCTACTCATTTGGTAGTCACCAGCCATAAGTGACCTCTAAGTAAAGTAACAGTACCAGTTGTTTGGGCAACAGGAAAATGGACCTTAAGACCATTTCTGAAACCAACAGAATGTGTAATTTGAAACAAAAAAAATAACTCAGTAATTTCTTTATATGCCAGTGTCCCCTTCTATTATTAGGGTGTGACCTATTGTGTAAATTAAATGCTCAATTAACTTTCTCTGTACAATTACATATTCTACGGGAAATGGCATGGAAGGTTCAGATCTGTTTATTGACAGAAAAGACCCCCACAGAGGAACGTGAAGATAACTTTCTGGATGCAGTTATTCCCTTGGTATGGGCCTCAAAGAAACCAGGTAGGGAGAAGAAAGTGACTCCTCTTAAGATAGAGCTTAAACCAAGGGCTCATCCGATAAGAAAAAGACAAATATCCTATAAAATTAGAGGCATGAAAAGGGTTGGAACCTTAAATTAGCATCTTTTTAAAATATGGGCTATTGAGAGACTGTCAGTCTGAATATAATACACCCATATTACCAGTGAGGAAACCCTAATCTCATGAACATAGACTGGTTCAAGATTTGAGAGGAATCAATCAGATAACTGTTGACGTACACCCTATTGTACCAAACCCATATACATTGCTCACTTCTATACATGAAACAAATGTTTATTTTACAGTCTTAGATTTAAAAGATGCTTTCTTTTGCATTCTGGTGAATGAGCAAAGCCAGACGATCTTCACATTCAAATGAGAAAACCAAATGATGGGGAGAAAAGTACAACTGTGCTAGATGGTACTTCCACAAGGGTTCAAGAATAGCCCCACCTTGTTTGGTAACATACTGGCAAAAGAATTGTAACTGTGGCAAAGTAACAATCAAAGTATAATGTTGCTGCAATATGTCAATGATATACTGATTTGGGCTGATGGAAGAGAGGACTGTTTGAAAGCTACTATTGATTTGTTGAATTTCTTGGGATTGGCAAGATACAGAGTTTCTAAAAAGAAGGCACAAATAGCAAAAGAAAAGGTTTAATATCTGTGTTTCAAAATTTCAAGAGGGCAAAAGGAATTGGCAATAGAATGGAAGGAAGCCATATGCCAAATTTCAGTACCCAAATCCTAAAAGGAATTGAGAGGATTCCTAGGGATGGCTGGGTGGTGCCAGATATGGATTCCGAACACTGGACTGATTTCTAAACTCTTACATGTTGCTATTAAAGGTCCAGGGGACCTTTACACATCACATCACCCAGAGATCTGCCCCAGGGCTGGATAGTTACGAGTGGCAGGGTGTGTGGGAGAGTAGGAGCAAGTGTCTAGGGCAATGGTCACCTCCAATGTTCTGGAATTTCACCCCCAAACAAGTGCAGAGTCACGACAAACTGGTAAAGCAATTATAAAAGGTATGTTGTCAACCTGGCAGTCTCCAAGAAACACAAATCACAGCAATGTGTTGAGGTCTTGCCCCTACCTACTGAGTGCTTCTCAACACTATTCAGTGCCCTCAGGGGAAAGAGGAGGTCTCTGGACCTAAAAACAGTCCAGCAGGTGCTGCAGCTGACCCACAGAACCAACCCATGCCTGTGTCAGTCACCCCAATACAGAAGAAGAAATACACAAAGAAATCAGTCCATGTAGTGAGGGATGATGATGAACTGGGGCCATCACGAGAACAGGAGGAAGAGCCAGAGGTGGTCACCCAGTCCCTATTCCTGAGTGAGCTATCAGATATACGAAAGGATTTCAGCCAGCTACCTGTCAAGAACATTGTCACCTGGATGCTTCGATTCTGGAACAATGGGGCTGGTAGCTTGGAACTAGAGGGCAAGGAGGCAAAACAGCTGGGATCCCTGTCCAGAGAAGGGGGCATTGACAAGGCAGTTGGGAAACAGACAGAAGCCCTAAGCCTATGGAAAGATAACCCTTCAAGGAACATGTTATATGTCAACCAGTCAAGTGGACCACCATGGAAAGAGGTATTCAGTACCTAAGAGAATTGGCTGTGCTGGAGATGATTTATGATGACCAGAATGATGAGCAGTTGCCCACAGATAAAGATGAAGTCCAATGCATACCACTCACGTGGCAGAAGTTTCTGCGAGGTGCACCACCATCATATGCCAACTCCTTGGTTGTAGTGTCTTGGAAGAGTGGCAAGGGACAAACAGTGATGAATTGGCGAATTGGCTGGCCACCTCTGGCAATATGAAGAAAGCCTCTCCTCCTCCCTACAGGCCTGTGTTTTGGCTGTGGAGGAGCTGTCCCAAAAGGTCCAAAAATCTGAAGATCTTTCCTACTCTCCACCTGTACAGGCCCGTGTCTCAGTTATTAGAAGCAGATGATCCCCTGCCCAAGAGGGAGAATATCCAAAGTACACCCCATGTGGTACCTTGTTGTTCTACTTATATGAATGTGGAGAGGACATGACAAAGCAGTCGTCAAGAGCAGCCCTTTGGAGCCTATCTGTCCCATGACAGATCAGCAGATCGGCAGATCTCAGTGATCCAGAGGGGACTCCTGGAACCAGGAGACACGTGGGCAGTGGAGCAGCCCCTGCCGGAACCAGTGCCTCTCATGAGAGAGCTGCAGGTGGGGTGTGGGCGAAGCCACAGCGACCGCTCTCTGTCTCAGGAAGCTTCCCCAAAGAGCACAGGGGTCATTGACCCCTGCATACCAGGCAAGGTTGAGCAAGGAGGGCATGGTGGAGCTGCAGTCTGAGCCCTCGGTCGCAAGGGCAGGACCAGTGATGGTTGCAACCTGGGCAAAAGCCTCTGTGAGAAAGAATGCGGTGACTCAGACAGAAGTCCCGTGGAGGCATGCAGGTGTCCAGGTCTCCAGCTGCAAAGAGTGCCAGAGCCTAGCACTGCTAACAGAGTCTGACATGGATAGCACCTGTGTTCAGTGTGACCAGGTGAGTGATCTGCTCAGCCTAGTGGCTGAGCTAAAGGAAGAGGTTGAAAGATTGAGGTCAATAAGGGAGTGTTGAGAGGGAGATCGACTAGTGGAGTCAGGCCCTACCATCCTTGAGGATGGAGCAAAAAGTGGAGACTCTGCTAGAAAGAGAGGATCCCCTCCTTCCTTGCCACCAGGTAAAAGGTGAAGGCCTAAGAAATGAGGGAGAATGGAAACAGGTCCCTGCTCAGTGAGAGGGGAGAATACCCTTCCGGCCTCCCTCCCCTTCCTGGTTGCCCTTGCACAACAGGTATGAGGCTTTGGAATTTGAGGAACAAACAAATGATGATGGAGATGAAGGTTCATCAGGTGAGTCACCCAAGGTAAGTAGGTCTCCCTCACGCATTAGGACTGGCTCTAATAAAAGGAGGGTAATTGTAGTTGACAGTTCCCTTCTGAGAGGAACTGAGGACCCCATATGCCAGCCAGATCCACTCCATAGGGAAGTCTGCTGACTCCCTGGGGTCAGGGTCAGGGATATTGCTAGGAAACTCTCTCATCTAGTACAGCCTTTGGACTACTATCCCCTACTGGTTTATCCAGGTTGGTAATGATGATGTTACAACGAGAAACCTGAGAACAATTAAAAGACTTCAAGGCACTGGGGAGATTGCTTGAAGAGTCAGGGGCCCAGGTGGTATTCTCCTCAATCCCTTCAGTGCTAGGGAAGAATACTGAAAGAGGAAGGAAGACCCACCTGATTAACATGTAGCTG
>NW_008616742.1:7195-7638 GCF_000691845.1 Merops nubicus
ACCTGCACGGAAATGTGGTGGGATGACTCTCATGAATGGAGTGCTGTAATGGATGGCTATAAGCTCTACAAAAGGGATAGGCAAGACAGAAAGGGCGGTGGAGTGGCTCTCTGTATTAGAGAGTGTTTTGATTGCATGGAGGTCAACAAGTGTGATGGACCGGTTGAATGTTTATGGGTAAAGTTGAGGCAGGCAAACGAGGTGGATATCCTGTTGGGAGTTTATTATTGACCACCCAACCAGGATGAAGAGGTTGATGAATTGACAACTGGCAGATGTTGTAAAATTGCAAGCCCTTGTTCTTGTGGGGGACCTCAACTTACCAGACATCTGCTGGAAATATAACACAGCAGAGAGGAAATAGTCCAGGAGGTTCCTGGACTGTGCAGAACATAACCTCCTGACTCAGTTGGTGAGGACGCCCACCAGGGGAGGGGCCTTGC
>NW_008616742.1:7792-8839 GCF_000691845.1 Merops nubicus
GCTGAGGTGATAAGGAACTAGAGAGGAAAACTTGCTCTGCATGGTCAGTGTGTGATTCTGCCATTCGAGGAGAGTGAAGAACCAATGAAGAATCACCACAACTACCACAGAAGTCCAGAGGACCAATTAAGATATGCCACGACTTGCTTGTAAAAAGTATATAAATCATGTGTGTGTAAAAAGTAAAGGTCTTAGTCTTGGCTTCACTCCTGAACCTGGTCCGTGCAATCAGTTGCCACAAATGGTGCCTGTATCAGGATTTAAAGAGGCGACTTAGTGGTCGTACCAGTGGCTATGCTCAGCTGAACTGCAAGAGCTGAAAGGAAGCTCAAAAGGTGCACCTACACACTTTGCTGCTGGACAGAGGGTAAGCAGCCAAGAACGAAAATGATGGAGAATAATATATCAAAGGACCAGAGAAATGTCCTTGATGACATGAAGCGTATTTTAAAGAAGCATAATCGCCCTTTAAATGAAGTCTAAAGAGACTTTTATTATGGGACTGTAGCCAAGATCCTGATCTAAATACCACTAATGTTTTAACCCCGAAACATGGGATAACTTGGGAGCTGTTATATAAATCACGTGTGTAAAAAATAAAGGTCTTAGCCTTGGCTTCATTCCTGAAGCTGGTCTGTGCAATTGGTTGCCACACCTTGCTGGACTTGTTGTTTACAAACAGAGAAGGACTAGTGGCTGATGTTGTGGTCGGAGGCTGTCTTGGGCTCAGCGACCATGAAACGATAGAGTTCTCAATTCTTGGTCAGGTAAGGAGGGGGGGGCAGCAAAACTATTACCATGGATTTCCAAAGGTTCAACACCTGATGTGGTGTTGAAAATACCCATCTTATAAAAAAAGCTGAAAACTCATGTCCCTGATCACTTGCATTCCTTAATAGCAGAATATATCGCACAGTAGAAAGCCAAGTAGCCTGATTGAATGCTTATGATCTTGTCTGAACATCCATTACATCTGGACTAGATGAACCTTTGATCTGTTCTGATACATTTATGTTATGTTTGTCCTGGGTTCAGCCAGGGTAGGGT
>NW_008616743.1:0-4616 GCF_000691845.1 Merops nubicus
GATTCTATGATTCTATGATTCGTAGCCACAGGATCATAAATAAGGAAATAGGAAATGATACTTAATTGATAAAGTATTTTATTTTCCACTTTGGAAACTTTCTAATTGCTTCATAGAAAGACAAATAATGTTTATGAATTCATGTGAACAGATTCATAGGGTAAAAAAGTCCCAAAATATCAGCCGCCTTTTCATGTGATCTTTGTTTTTCACAGAAATTCCAAGAGGATTTTCATGTACAGTTTCTCTCTTCTGCACATTAAGGATAAATTACAATTGTTTGGCTAACCCATTTTTGATTTGTCACTTTTTTTGTCACTTTGTCCTTTATGATGCAAATTTTTGGTACAAAATAAAAGTGCCACATGTTATTCCTGCTTTGTGCTTTACTAAATACCCGGTAGAGATTAAAGCTTCCACTCAGGAAATCATTCCTATTGGGACATTTTTGTATTAATGTTAAAAACATGTATATGTATTGTTTTCAATAGGATTGAATTTAAACACATACTCAAGTGCTTTCTTTAAATAGGACCTACTGTGGAAATACAGCCTAACTGTATTGCTCTGATTTGATGCCGAAAATGAAGAGTACTGAAAAATAGCATAGTGCCCTTACAACCAAAACTAATATTTATAAAGAACAATCATGGCCAGGTAAGCTGTAAAAGGGCAAGTGTCCTCTGACATTACCAGGGGATGTTTCCACTGAGACAATGAACACGCCAGCTGCAGGTGAAGGGTAGCTTGAGCATCCCTGTCCCTCAGCAACTTGTTAGTGCCTTTCATCTGAAAGAGGTAACCAAGCACGTGAATGGTGCTGGTCTTTTTCAGAGTGATTTTTATCAATGCAGTGCTGCCTGGTATATCTATATATCTTAACTCCTACCCTAAACTGTCACCATTTATTCAAACCTAGCTTATTAGGAAAAAAATCCAAAAGTTTATGGGTTAAACTTAAGTCCAGTTGAGAAACTCAAATACATATGTGTGTGTCTTCTCCAGAATACAACAATCTGAGAAATAAAATCTGAAATAATGATATGTAAAATGCTCTGTGAAGTCTTCCCCTTCTCTTTCAAGTTGAAACGTAACAGGAAACAAGTGGGCAGTTTTGCTGCTGTGGCAGAAGTTAACATCACCTTTATAACTTCCATCCAAAGAACAACTCTCCATTAGATCAACAGCAAGAATTTTTTTTATAATGAATAAGTTTATCAATCCAAATCTATCATTACAGGCTGATGATAGAGTAGAGTAGAATACAAAATTTTATTAGTTCAGGAATAACATTCATTAGAAAGTTTTCATAGGCTCATAAATGATCAGGAAGCTGTGCCATACAGATCTTAACTGTTTTATAATAAATCAAATAGCTTCCCATCAGCTTATAGCTTCTGCATAAGTGCCTTTTGTGATGTTTCATTTCATATATTCCTGGATTGATTTGAAAATTAAGATACAGTGATTGATTTTTAGCTTGTATCAGGAAACGTTAAAAGGCTTACAAAATAACATTAACTAAAAATTATCATTACTTACTTCCATTAAAAAGATAGCAGGCCTGCGAAATTTGAACACCAGCGCAGGCAAGCAAATGCAAAATACTCTGGTCCTGGTACAGATAGGTATAAAATGAAGGAAGGTGTAAATCAGAGATAAAGAAAAGGTACAGAAGAGTAAAAATTAACAACTGTTTTCACGAGAAATCAAGATTTGTTAGAAAAATTAGCACAGTATACTGTGTGCTATCATCAGCTGCACTATTTATTATTTTATTTTTATTTTGTTTGGTTTTGAAGAAAGAGCAATTATTTTAGTGAAATATCTATTTTAGGGAGCAAAAATATGGTAGCTTAATGAAAGTATATATTTATGGGTAACTCTGAAAATATTTTTTTTTTCCTGTGGAAGGTTATTTAAAATATTAGACATTCTCTAAAGAAAAGGGTATTTGCCAGCCCTTTGTCTTCTGGGAAATATGGAGAACTGTCACATTTAGCTTTAACAAGCTATTTCTGGGTTATACAACTTTACTAGCAAATATAACTCAGCAAATGCTATTAAATGCAGTTCTCGTGCCATATTCCTAGGTAGTGTAAATCACTTCAACAGACAGTACCTCACTGAACACCTAGGACTGGCGGTATGCACAAAATGCAGGTTTATTGGTTATTACTGGTCTTGCGAGCCTGTGTTTGCATTACATAAATAAGAAAACTATTAGCTGCTTCTTGGGAGGACATTTGTGAAGAGTGGCGATGTGGCTGTGTGCAACCCTGCCCGAGTGAGAAGAGGCAGTGCATGGAGCAGTGCTGCTGTTGCAGCCACAGCCACATTGGCCCTCCCAAGGAATCAACAACGGTGTAAGACTGATGGCAGGTAAACATACCTACCTTTTTTTCAACCTGGTTATGCTGGTAACGTCCAATAAATGTACTCCTATCCTATTGATCTTAAAATATTGCTTGCTGTGATGTGATATTCTGCGCATGCATGTATTTTACAGCACTGAAATTTCCCAGTTGGGAACGTATTCTGTGTTTTCAGTAAAATGTGTCATCTATTTTATCATCCATCCTTCTACATCTTGTAAATGTAGTCTTTGAGAATTTCTTAGGATTGTTTGTTGATTGCTGGTTTGCTCTGTGCCACATTTTATTTGCTGTCATGCAGTATTCAAATGTGGTCTCAAGTAGGCTTAAGAAAGGGCTCAGAAGATGGCTTCTTACTTACCAGACCTCACAGGTCGAGTCCCACACTTATCATTGCCTTTTCTGCTCTTCAGCATACTCTGAAGATCACTTGTGAGATGCTATGTATTTTCCATGCCTTAGATGAGCTTAGCTTTCCCTCCCTCAGAAGAAGTGAGTTCAACTACATACTCCAAAACCATAAAAACCAAGCTGAAGGAGTGGTCTCCCATGTCTCCTAATCAGAGACTGGTTTCCTGAGCATCTGCACAGGGGATCTGCCCCACATATGCTCCCTCCTTGCAAGTATCTTCTCACATGCTTTAGGAGAAGGAGAGAAGGGAGGAGAGAAAGGGAAAGGCGACAGGTAAGTGGACTGCCCCCAGCTTTCACCTCAAAATGGAGCTAGGACATGGCTTTGGAGTGCACCTTGATCTTGCAGGGAAGACCCAGCCAACATGTGACAGTGTCTCTGAAGACCTGATCCTGAACAAAGAATCATTAAATAATTTAGGTTGGACAGGATTCCTGGAGTCCTCCTGTCCAACCTCCTGCCCAAAGCACAAGAAGATGACTGAAACTGAGCTCAAGGGAACATTAAATACATGAAGTTACTACCGTGTCATTGGATCCTACAGCTTGTGTCACTATTTCTGGGTATTCAAGCAGCAGTTGCTTTTACCCTTAGATCACGGGGAAAACTATTCTCCGAGGTGCAGAGGAGGTCTGCGCACAACCATGGCAATACTTGCTTTTCATAATTTTTGGTCTGGAATGTTCTCATTTTCTCTGAGGATGGAGACAGAAAGGACATTTCATTTTGCTCAAAACTAGGTAGTTCATTGCATTATCAGAGAAAAGGAAAGAGGGTCCATCTGACTAGTGTTGATGCCATTCTTGATTCTATGTTTTTCCATTATATCTTTGGGGATGGAAGGAGGGAGGTCAGTCAAAGAAAGAACTAGGAGGTTACCTGGTGATACATGAAAAGAATAAAGGAAGAAGAAGGAATATTGAATTTGAGGAAGTTAAAGGACGGCAAAAGAATCACGTAATGCCATGGTGGTGAAATCCTGGATCCAGGGAGAAAAGCAAAAAATACCTAGGATCCAAAATCAGACTAAGAACAATCAAGTACCCGGTTTTCAGTCGGAAAAATGTAGCTAAATTTTCAGAAGTAGCTGTAAGTGTTCATGTGTAGTTCTTTTCTGTTCTCTGTAAAAAATCCACTGTTAATCCACAGACTATATTTGCATATATGAGTTCGGAAGATCATGGTCTACATACATCTTGAATGAAAATGCAGTTTGTATATAGGTTACACAGCTTTCTGAATATGCACCAATTTGGATAAGACAAATTGCACACGCACACTTTTAGATACCGCTTAGAGGCACCCTTGATTCAAAAGCTATTAGCTACTCATCTTAAATCTCACAAGTCATGCAGGATTAGTCCTAGTATTATTAATGCAGAGAACAAAGTGATTGGAGATTCAAAAGTCATTTTAGATGAATTTAGTAAATTTTATAGCAATCTTTTCACATCAAAGGGTTAAGAGGATAATGGTTATGAATATACTCCTTGATGTTTAAAGGATCCTTCAATTCCACCTGAGGACAGTATAGGTTTGGAATAATCTATTACCCATAATCAGATGGAACATGCAATTTATTTTGGGTGAAATTCTCCTCATCTACATAATTGGTCTTTATATACAGGAACTTTAGGGGAGGGAAATTCATCTTGTCAACTTGGAGTCAGGATGCATCATATGGCCCTTTGCAAAAATTCCCATTTGTGTGGCTAAATTCAACAAACATGACTAATGCTGAGGGAAGGGAAGGGAAGGGAAGGGAAGGGAAGGGAAGGGAAGGGAAGGGAAGGGAAGGGAAGGGAGGGGAGGCGAGGGCAACCGCGGAC
>NW_008616743.1:4737-5504 GCF_000691845.1 Merops nubicus
AAGGGAAGGGAAGGGAAGGGTGATGATCCGTGTGCACCCACTGACATCCAAGATATATCACACAATATCAGGGCATTTACTCTTCAATGTTATCTGTAAAGGGAGTGTAGATGTTAAAAAAAAAAATGTTCGTACATGACCTTTATTCTATTTGTTCTTGCTGGAATACTGAGAGGCATCTAGATTCTTTTTTTTTAAATACTTGCCACAGTAAAAGTAATGTTTATGTATTTATATAGCATGTAACTTTTTCTCCAGGTTTTTAAATGAATAGAGGACTCATATATTTTGTAATGTTTATTTTAGACACTTAACTATCAGAAATTTGTATGGAAGCACTGAATTTTGTGTTACATTTATGTAACTGCATTATAATTATACCATAATTACAGCATAGTTTAAATTCTGGACTTATTGATGTATATTTATATAGATAATTTCCAATCATGAATATAACTGGAAAAAATCTCCTTTTCTCTGTCTTTTCAAATCTTATTTAATTGCATTAAAATTCTAGTTGTTTTGTTGGTTTTGACACAAGAATTTATCACAGAATCCTAAAATCAAAGGTTTAGGTACCAGGTTGTGTTTGTTTTAATGTATGCTTCTAAGCTTCCTTCCACTACTTTGTTATGCTTCTGTTTTGCAGTTTGTATACTTACCTGTGCCTCCTTGTGTAGCCCAATGTACATTTTGCACCCAAGCAAACTTCTCGGTCTGTATAAAACTATGTTGACAGTAGGCAATCTGCATGTTTCTTCAGCAGG
>NW_008616743.1:5516-15568 GCF_000691845.1 Merops nubicus
AATAGGTAATTTGGGGTTTTTTTCTCCCTTTTTATGTTGCTACTTCATAAAGTGACAAGGGTTTTGCATCTTGCACACTTATATGTATTCCACTACTTATGAAAGTAAGTCTAGTATGAAAGTCTACAAATTATGCAGCTCCGCATAGTTTCCTCAGGACTGAGCAGTGAGTGGTGGCTTCTGGGAACCCTATCTGAAAATAATTATCGAGCCTTATCTGAAAATAAGTTTATAAATAATGAAATAAAAGATCCCAAAGGCATTTATATCCTGACTTTCAAGGAGAAAGGATATGCCCATAATAAAGAGAAAGAAGTGACAATACCGGAACTCTAGATTTTTGTTCTCCAGCCAGCACAGCAAGCAAGCACATGTGGCCATGTGGATTGTGTTTAGGACTCCAAAGAAGTCTCTTTTTGAACCACTTTTGTGGTAAATATAAGTGATAAATTTCCAAATCAGGTATTTTAATTGCAAGGGAAGGAACAGGATGTTGAATGGTAATATCTAAATGAACACGCACACTACAGGTTTTTGAGGAATTCCTGATGTGTATTGTCTGTGACAGCTTAAGCCAATCTCAGCACTGCCGTGGTCCTGACATGGTCAAGCATGAAAAAGCACATCTGCTTCACTCATTTTGTTTTTAACTTTATTGTGGTTTCTTTGTTTTTTGTTTTGTTTGCTACAACATACTGATATTAATTTTCTTATGTGGCTTTCCGTACATTTTTGTAATACATATGTTTAATAAATTAATAGTATTTGTCCTTGAATTTATTGTAAAGAAGACATATACACACGGAAAATATGGATTTGTACTTTCCTCTATCCAGATCTTTCCATTTTTAGATAAATTAAAGTATTACCTATAGTCCTCAAAGAATACTTTCAAAAATCTTGTGTCCCAAGAGGAAGTCTAAGAACAGCAGACATTTTCTATTTGGATTACTTTTCAACAACCAATTTTTTTTTTCCATTGGAATTGTGTTGATGAAGAAACAATGTCATTAGCTCCTACACAAAACATGATTAGAAGTGAAGCTCCCTTTTGGAGTTCTACAACTTCTCCAAATATTCACTGCATCTGATTAGAGAAAAGAAATGGATTCTTCTGAAGTATATTTCACATCTAGTTGAAAAAAAAAAAATAACACACCCCCCACCCCCACCCGCGTTTGCTTAAAGCTTTCACTACAGCCCAATACTCAACAAATTACCTCATTATGTTTGTGTTGAACATAAGTAAAACTATATGACCACTTAAACAGCTGTTGGGAATTAATGACCACACTGTATGCAAAAAATGAGACTTGCAGTGTAACAACATTGTAACTATGGTGTAGTTGAGCTTAGTCAGTGAATCTGGAGTCTCTGACTGGAAAAAGGATAGGAGGACCCAGAGCAAGGTCACTTTATTAAAAATCTATAGAAATCACTGTCACTACTGGCCCAACTGTCTATTTCCCTTTCTGTTTAGAAGGGGGATTATTTTTCAGCATTATGAGATGTCTTTTCTGGTGCCTTTAGCTGTGGTGATTAGAGAAATAATCATCTTGTAAAGTGCCACAGATAGGGAAGATATTTAAATGTTTTCCTTCTTTGTTTACCTCTGCAGAAGGCTGAGGGACCAAATGGTTGAGGGAAACATTTTGCAAGCTTTTCAAATTTACAGAGTAAATTCAACAGTAGTGCTGTGAATGTTATCACCGAGTTTTGTATTCATGCTTGATTCTTCATCAAATTAGCTCTTCTGTGAGTAAATGTGTCTTTCTCAGTTGCACTCCTACAAAATCAGCCTATGCCATGAAAGTAACCGATGAAACTGATGGAGTATGTTCCAGGTATGCAAACCAATTAGTCTAAATAGCTACAACATAATCTCAGTAAAACAAGTGGTCTTCAGTTTTAAAGAATCAGAAATTGAATCCGGGCTGTATCATCTTCTTTGCAACCTCTTGGATCATGTATCCCAAATATATAATCTTACATTGTTTTGTGGAAATTTGCACCGTCATTCTTTTATGCTGCGCTAGAAGTTTGTAGAGCAGCTGAAAGCATATTTGCAGGCAAAACAGTAGAATGAAAATAATATCAGTGTCTTACTCACAGTATCTCTAATTTTTCACTTTGCAGTATTTTTGCATCTGGTTTGTGTAGTAACTGAATTAAGATTTGAAGAAAAAAAATACACCTCAATTTAATAAATAATTTAATAAAATTTTTATTATATTTTTCAAATTAATGAGTACATAACCCACACATAATCTGTGCATTGTGACAATACCATCAAGGTTAGAACAGTTACGTGAGGATTATATATATACACATGTATATAAATAGAGAGGAAGTTATGTAATTTATTAATATGTAGATACACTGATATGTATGGTTTTGGGGTTTGGAAGAAAGCAGTCAAATCCAAAATTGAATCCATTATGGCTTTAGTTTTTACAGATCCCTAAAATATTATGCACATACGCACAGAGCTTTTTGGCAAAAACACAAGCTTGGATTTTTCTTCCACATTCTGCATAGTGCTTTTAACTGAAATGTTCTGTTACAGAAGAGTGCAGCCTCTCTGTTCAGGCTAAACATTTTGATCAGTTTGTTGCTGGTATGAATAACTCCTGCTACTGTTTTTTGTATAGTATGCTATCACTTTATATTTGTCCAATTTCAGTGTTGCTTTTACTGTTACAATATATTATGAAAATCATATGAAGTCAGTTTTTTTTTAAAACAATCATCATGCACATGATACTACTTCTACAGATAAAATAAATAATTTCATGCACAGTACTTTCATGACATGGGTCTTCTAACTTCATTGACTTTAGGACCCAAGGGAAGCCCAGGCACAATTGTCAATAGACCTCCTTGAAATAAAAACATCATTTTTCCTTCTGCCCATTGCAAGGAAGACTGAAACTGCCACTGATAATTAATCCACTGAGAGAAATCAATATTGCAACTGGTTGGAGATGAAACAACCCATAGCAAAATAAACTTTTGCCATGACAGTGTAGCTGTTCTTCTAAACATATTCTGTCTGTGGGCAGATGTGGAATCTTAATAGATGGTTGCAAAAAACTAGAAGCCAGTTGTATCAAACGGAGTTTGTGCCATAAAATACAGTTATTGTTCTTGTATGTGCTGACTCGCTTTTCAAGACATAGCAGTGGCCCTGTATTTATAAAGACTGAAAATGCTGTGAAAGAAAGAGAAAGGACACAGGACAGCATGCAAACAGCCAATAGTAGGAACTGGTTCTATGAAAAAAAAATCAGTGTTGTACTGCATTCTGCTTATACCATTTCTGGAATTAGAATACAACACAGGAAGTTAGATTTTGGCATGAAACTCAAGCATTTGAAAGAATAACATTTACAGACTAATATTCATTTTAACTCCCAGGTGAAGGCTGAAATATTTCTTGTAGAAAAACCTTTAGGGATGGATTAGAATTTAGAATAGTGGAAGAGTGTCTCTTTTAATACAGACCCTTCACTGAATTCAAACCACTTAGATAAAATTAGTGAAAACAACAAACTCTGTAGCACTACAGGTGGAAATAAAACCTTATAGCTGTTTTGGGAGTGGCATTTGCAGGAAATACCATGACAATCAATGACAGAGTTCATCGATGTATGGTTGTCTCCCAGCAGCCCTCCTCCAGAAGACTGCCAATGGGCCTTCAGAAATGAGCAGACTTTAGGGACAAATCACCAGCATTGGATCTGTGGTGTCAACACAGACAGTCGGCAAACACAGAATGATTTGTGTTCCTTTTGCATTTTATTCCCTGTATTAACCTAACAGGTTGATTTAGTTAACGCATAACTTCCAGAAAGTCAGCCAGAGAAGGGTTCTCTGCTATTTCCTTTGGCAGCTTTTATCAACAGTAAAAAATATGTAACCTATTTCAATTTATAGACATCGGTTTGGGACAGTTAAGATGTTTCACAGCAGTCATTAACCCCCTTTACCAGCCTTTCTTTCTTTGTAATGTCTGGTCTCTATTGTTTGCAGTAACCATTTTCTCTATTTATACATTTGTTAAATATTGGGATTGGGGTCCTTGTAAGTGGATTGCAACTGAATTTGGCTGGGACTAAAGGTGGCACACATCTTGACTTAAAATATTATTTTGGCAGCTTTTGATGTTATTCCTCATCTTATTCACATACTGTGAATACAATGCAGATGTACACAAATATTATTAATTGTTTTATCTTCTCTGAGACACTTTGGGCTTTTGTTTTTCTAATTTTGTTTGGGGGGCGTTTTTTGTCTCTTTCTATTGCTTGGTGTTTGGGTTTTTTTGTGTTTAGTAGGATTTTAGTTTTTTGTTGTTTGGGATTTTTTTGACCACCAATTATTGTTGGCTGGGGCAATTTTCTGCTTGTCTTTATTCAACGTGGACAGGTCTTTGATATCCAGGGAACCATCCTTTTTGATTTCAATGGTTATGTTGTCATAAAGAGTTTCAAAACACTCACCTCCCACTGTCTGCAGATTTTTTTGTGAAGAAAAGCATTATTTGTAACCTCTAAAAATTCAACAACTGTCATTTAATATATGTCTGCACACAAACATGCAGTATGCAAGCACATATGCATACACATAAATAATGTCATTTTATTTATGTCTGTCAAACTGACATATCCAGTAGGAGAAAAAACTTGCTTTCTGCCTTTCTCAAGCAGCTGTTAAAGGAAGAATTGATTATGATTACCCACATATTTAATGTCAATAAACAATCTGCATAAAATTTATTCTTCCTCATAAATTCCTTAAGAGAACTGTAGGAAGATGCCTATAACATCATTGCACTCGTCAGCAGCTGAACAGCAGATCCCTCCTAGAGAGGGACCCGCTCATGGCAGTGCCTCCTTCTCATGACTCTGGACAGATGCTAAACGGAAACCAGACATAAACTAGACATAACTGCTTTGCAGTAACTTAGGCTCTGCACAAAAAGCTGTGCCTGAAGAGGACGGAATATGACAGACTAGCACCAAAGTGGTGGCACCCTGCCCTTACAGACACAGCCCAAGGCACAAGAAGCTCACTTTGCAGAGCTTTGCTAGTCTCATCCTAGGCCTTCCTTGGCTGCTCTGCACAAGGAGATGTATGGATGGCCTGAGGCAACCACACACTCAGGACACCCAGCTCTAGATCTCCTTTCAACAGCAGATAGAGTCCTGTCTCCATGCTGGAGGAGGTTCTAAAAAAAACCCTAGAACACAGTCAAAAATGCCTGGCCAAAATAAGGCAGGGGGTTTACAAAAAGTAGTTTGTTTTTTTTTTTTTTCCTTTTCCAAGAAGGAGCAGGTAATATGGCCTCACTTTCCAATGAGAGCTGCACTATGAGCAGTGCTCAGAGAGCATTAGAGGTGAGAAAATACTTCCATAAGCCATTTGGAGGTCAGAGTTATCCCTTTCCATTGTACAAGAGTCTTGCCATAGGATGCTCCATTCTCTTATCAGCTCAGGAAGAGATTTTTCTCCAGTCAGTATCAAGTCAGAATAATCCTTATAACAGGTTATACAAGAGGATGGAAGACACAGCATCACTGATGAAGGCTAGTCTGCTGTTACTGTCACTGAAGTTTTAGTTTCACATCAATATCCTGTTCCAATATGGGCTAAAATGAACTTTTCAATCTTCCTCATGATTCTAGTTGCAAGATTTTTGACTTCTGGGGAGAATACTGCAAAGCTTTTCAGGCATGGAAGTGTGAAATAACTCCTTTGCATACACAAATTACTACTGCCACAAAATAAACTCCAATCAAGTCCTGAAATTTGTGGGTTTTATGGAAATTTCTTTTCTTGTGGCAGATATGATCCCTACATGGAGCAATTAGTCAATGACTGACAGAAAAATTGTCTCCAAGCTCCACACCAACATACACCCCAACACTCATATAAGTACATTCTGGTTTTAAGATCTAGGTCAATGTACTGGAACAGGTCACCTGTATCAGAATTTTACACAAAACTTTGCTACTACTTGCATATGATAATTGCATATGAGTTGGCTACTATTTTTTACAAACTTTGAAACTGGCTTATTATATGAAAATAGGATAATTTCAAGAATAAACAGAATCAGAACAGGTAAATAAGTACAATTCAAAACATTAATGACTTATCAAAAAGCTACCAACCTGGCACACAGACCTGAGTGTGCCACAGGATACAAAACATTGGCAAATTACTAGCAGAAACCTCCTCAAGAGGTTTTCTGCATGAAAACAACAGAAAAAAAAAAATATGCCTAAACCAGAATATATTGATGTGAAGTCTACAGAACAAAACTGACATTGAATGCATCTCTAATAATTTTTATTGACTCTGTTAGAAACTGCTATTTATATTTATAGCGGAATGGGCATTACAGAAAGGACAAATGAGACACAGGAGCTTCCAGTGCACAAGATCTCTGCACTGAATTATTTTTCACATCCTATTCTCTGTTTATTGTCTTAAAATAATAATAGTAACAGAAATAATGATTCATTTTTTTAAAAAGCTGACATAAAAAATAATGCCTATGCCACTAGCTTCAAAGCAGTTCCTGTCAGAAGAACAAGATCAAATATGTCAGAGGAGATACATGGAGCATTGAGAATATGTTTGTGTGTGTATATATGTGTATATGTATATTTGTGTATATAATCCTGTGCACTTGCACCTGATGGTCTCTGAATAGCTAGAACTTGTTCTCACAATACCTCTGTGAGTCAGATATTGTTCTATGCAGTTTTTACAGAAACAAATCAAAACGCAGCAAAGCAGGCAAGTCACCTTCAAGGAGATAACAGGGTGTAGAGCTGTGAGTCTTGTGATTCCCACATCCCTTCTATTAAAAGCAACATTTTAGTAATGGCAAGACAGACAGGAAAGTTCCTCTAGAGAGAACTTTGCAGTGTTGTGTTTTTTAACCTCTCCAGTTCTCTTGTGGGAAACTGCAATTTGGGGTTAGGTTTTAGAGAAGCCCGTAGCCACCGCACTCATGGAAACAGACTAATGAAGTTTGTTATCCATAGATAGCCTGAGTCTGGGGATAATTCATTACCTCAGCTGCAACTCCCCTGCTTGGGGAAGGCTACTGGAAAAGATACGAAGGACCTTGCAGCAAACAGCTCTGTTATAACTGACTTTCAGAAATTAGGCTTGTGATTCCTGCCCCCCACCTCAGATGGAGGGAAGTTTTCCCCTCAGGGGATACCAGATTGAAAACGTTTTGGAATGTCCCTCTGGGGAAGAGTGAGTGCTCCTTTCTGACCACAAGTTACCTTTCTGCTATTGATCCTGCTGCCACACGCTGCTCAATTGCTCTAGCCACCCCCTTTATTTACCACTTGTCAGCTTCCCTGATTCCAGGTGTAAATTCCTTGATAAATATTCATTAAGTTCCATGATTTCTGTTCTCCATCTTACATGCACAGTATGAAAAGACTTTATTTCAAGTTCACTAGTCCCTTCAAGGCAGATCACTTGTCTGCAGGGCTGGCCCTAAGGATGGGCAAACTAAGTACTTGCCTGGGGAGCCAAATTTTGAAGGAAAAGGATTGTTCACAGAAGCTGCTACATGCTGAGCCCTTACTGTCAGTGTTTCTGTCTCTTTAAATTAATCACCACTG
Source organism: Merops nubicus (assembly GCF_000691845.1). Classification (NCBI taxonomy): domain Eukaryota; kingdom Metazoa; phylum Chordata; class Aves; order Coraciiformes; family Meropidae; genus Merops; species Merops nubicus. Next base: position 13,172 of record NW_008616743.1, read on the forward strand.
CACATCCAGGAGGAGCTGAGGCTCCCACATTTTGAGCCTTAGTTAAAATGTTTTGAGCTAATTGCCCCCTATGATGTACCGAGCCAGATTCGGCCCCGAAGCACAGCAGATATGGCCACAAGCCATTGAAGGAAGTACATGCTGGCAGCCCAGGTGAAGGCTGCATCAAGACAGCTATGAGACAGGGATGAAAGGGAGAAGAATCGAGCCTCTAACCCGCAGGGCAGGCCCCATTTGTCCGACAATCAGGCACAGACAAAGGTGGGATCACGCTCGGCGCTGTTGCTGAGTAGATGCAGCAGGATGCCCAAGTGGGATAATCGTCCCTCCCTGAGCTCAAGGGCTCCTTGATCTGCCTTGTTTCTGACCTGAAGTACATCTGCTGACCTATCACATTCCCAACTCCACGTGCTGACCTGAGGAGGTTTGATGAAGACTGATTTCAAAAATAGATGGCCTGTGTGGTTGATTTATTTCTGCTAAAGCAGACTACCAGATCATCTGAAGCTGTCTCAATTACCTTAATGTAGAAGCTGTTATTCTTCTCCTACAAGTAGAAGTCATGTTTGAGTGGCCCGATTTGTGCAGATTTGGCCTGCCTTGTCCACTTAAAAGATCATTAATCACCATTCCAGTTTATAAATCAAGGAGGCCAAGTTGCTGAGAGCAATGGAGAGGCTGAGGTTCCGCAGAAGTACTTAGCCAATTCCCAGACCCAGGCTTAGCATTTCTTTCTCCCCGCCTCTAGTAGTCAGACAATTCATCATCCTTCTCCCATTGAGGCAGAATGAGCCTGACAGAGGAATGCCTGAAAGCTAATCAATATGATCATGTTGAGGGGGAGAGCACATCACCTTTTTTTTTTTTTCCATTTTCTAAGTCTCTTAAACAAACACAACCCACTCACTTTAAGATTTGATGGTTTGAATTCATGTAAGACAAAACCAAAAGGCAAAGCAGTGCAAACCAAAAACAAGATGCTGCAACAGGGGAAAAACAGATAGTGCAGACACCCTTCTGCAGTAGCTATGTGTGAAGAAGAATAAAGGTGTCAGGCAAGGAATAGTACGATTATGATTGCAGATTATCAGTTTTGGGTACTACAGTCACACAAGATCACTTTTCTTTTACAGCAGTGCCAAGTGCAGTTGGCAGGCCAGAAGTCAGAAGGAGGTCTGCCCCTGCTAAATAAACATCAGCCTGTGCTGTGCTTGCGTGACGACTAATGAGGTTACGATAGAAAATGGGTCCACTCTGTAAGAATGCAGAGTAAAGGGACTCGAAAGGCAGGTTTATTTTCCTATTCTGAGATAAGTTGCTTTTACATATTTCAAGCATGGTCCTTTTTTGGAGAGAGAGAAAACATAAATTGTTCATTGTACAGAAGAAAGCATGAGTGACAACTGTAAGTGGAATAGACAGTTTCCATTACCCCCTCACACTTGCTGAAGAATAATTTGCAAAGGCTGGGTAAATTGTGTTTTAAGAAGTGTAATGACGTGTAATAATTTCCTGTCAGCATGTCAGCTACAAGCAGAGTGAGTTTGATAATTTTGGGATAGGATAAGGAAAGAATTGAGGTCGGGGCGGGGGGGGAGGAAGACAGAGAGAAGAAATGGGAAAGTCTTTTAGGATCGCTGGCTTCAGAAACTAATGAAAGCGTAATTGTAAAAAAAAAAAAAAAAAAAACAGGTGGAGTGCTAGATAAAAGCAAGAGCTGTGCAGCAACCCGCCCAGCTACTAATTCCCATTTGCTTTCCCATTAATCTTGCATAAAGATTCCAGGTCACAGGTCCAGCTACAGGGAGTATTAAGCAATTTAGTAGAATGGGAAATGGCTCAGAAATCAGAAAATGGATGATCAGGAAAATTTCCTTTTCTTGTCCTGTGGAAGGTATCTGTATCATAATGCAGACAAAACATTTCTCGTCTCATGTCTCTCTGAGCAGGGAAAAAAACCTTAAACAAATCTGGAAATAAAAAAAAAAAAAAAAAAAAAAAAAAAAAAAATGAGACAGTTGGAATGTATTTGACTGCCTACTTTTCTCTTTGCACAGTGTGGAAGAGATCAGTAAATGCCACAGCTTATAGATCAACTTAAGATGAATGAGCCAGTTATTTTCACACACTGTTTCACTCCTTCTCCTCATTTTTATCTTAAAGTGAATGTTGTCTAAGATTTATTATTTATTAATTTTGTTATTTTATCATGCTGACAATTCTGTCAGGAGGATAATATTTGCCTTAAACCAGCCATGGCTGAATCAAAATTCCACTTTCCATCATATATATATGAACCTAGACTTAGTCTACTGACCTCATGGGGTTTATTACTGGTTTGCATTGTTGCAAAAGAAAAGAGAATTTGACCGCTCAACATGAGCCAGCAGTGTGCAC
>NW_008616744.1:0-10472 GCF_000691845.1 Merops nubicus
GCTTCGCCTGAGCACCGCTTTCTCCTCGCCCTCCATGGAGCCCGGAGCTTTTCTACAATGACTTTCCCCGAGCTGAGCAATGGCAGCTTGAGTGGGAACCGGACGGGGCAAGGCGGCCAGAGCGGTGCCAACCAGTCCTGGGGGCTGCAAGGTGAGGAGACCCCCGAGGGCAACGGCACCACGTTGACTTTCGCCTTGGATGTGCAGGCGGTGGGCGTGGGGGTCTTCCTGGCCGTCTTCATCCTCTCGGCCATCGTGGGCAACATCCTCGTCATCCTCTCGGTGGCTTGCAACCGGCACCTGCAGACGGTCACCAACTACTTCATCGTCAACCTGGCCATCGCCGACCTGCTGCTCAGCACCACCGTGCTGCCCTTCTCGGCCACCTTGGAGGTGCTGGGCTTCTGGGTGTTTGGGCGCATCTTCTGCAACATCTGGGCGGCGGTGGACGTGCTGTGCTGCTCCGCCTCCATCATGAGCCTCTGCATCATCTCCGTGGACAGGTACATCGGCGTCAAGTACTCCCTCAAGTACCCCACGATCATGACCGAGAGGAAGGCGGGAGTCATCCTCGTGGTGGTCTGGCTCTCCTCCATGGTCATCTCCATTGGGCCCCTGCTGGGATGGAAGGAGCCGCCGCCGCCGGACGAGAGCATCTGTAGCATCACGGAGGAGCCGGGCTACGCCTTGTTCTCCTCCCTCTTCTCCTTCTACCTGCCCCTCATGGTCATCCTGGTGATGTACTTCAGGATCTACGTGGTGGCCAGGCGGACCACCCGCAGCTTGGAGGCAGGGGTCAAGAAGGAGAGGAATAAATCCATGGAGGTGGTGCTGCGCATCCACTGCCGCAGCGTGCTGGAGGACCCTCTCTCCAGCGGCCGCAGCAAGGGGCACAACTTCAGGAGCTCCCTGTCCGTGAGGCTCCTCAAGTTCTCCCGGGAGAAAAAAGCAGCCAAGACTCTCGCCATTGTCGTGGGTGTTTTCATCCTCTGCTGGTTCCCCTTCTTCTTCGTCCTGCCTTTTGGTAAGTGACCTCGTCCCCCCAGCCCCTCTGCCCTTGGCTGAACCCCTGGGGATCTGTTCCCTGGGACAAACTTTTCCAACACAACTCCTCCAGGGAGGTGAGGGAATAGGTAATGGATAGGTGAATAAACCAGCAGTGAATTAATTCGATTAATTAACACTTCTTCAATATTTATTAATCAGAGTCATAGAATCAATCAAAGTAAATAGCAAATGAAGAGAGTAGCAGCATAATAATTGGTTAATTAATTCATTCTGCATTCAGCAGATGAATTAATGAAGTTCAGGCTGAGGAGGGAGCTGCTCAGTTTCACACAGGCTGCAGTTAAGGCACAGTGGTCTCCAAACAGCTTTGCCACCCCTGTCCCCAGCCTCCCTTCCTCCCAGTTTGGGAGAGGGCACTTGGTTCTGCCTCTGTGGGACCAGGGTTCCCACCCGTGTTGTGAGCTGGTGAAGATGTTGTAGACAAGTGAGGTTTGACCCCCAGGAGCCTGTCAGAGCCTGAAACAGAAACCTCCCTGACTTCCCGGGGTGCCAATGTTGTTCAGGGACTGGGAGCAGGACCAGGTCTTCTCTACAAGGGTGATGGTCCTGGGTGATTTCCCAGGGCTGATCCACTTCCTCCAGGAGACCTGCCCTTAGCTCCTGGCCCTGCCATGGTGCCCGAGTCACTGGGGGCTCATTTGGGGTTGTCTGACAGGTTGTGCTCTAAAGTTTTGGCAACTTGTTTCCCCAGCTGAAAAGGATGCAGCCCCCTGCCTGCAGAGGAGGCTGGGGGGGCACAGAGCTCACTGGGAAGTGTCATGTCCAAACCAAGTCTCCTTCCAGCACCAGGGCTACCTGGAGAACATAAAGTTCAGGAAAGCCAGTGCTCTTCATCACCACCCCATCCAACAACAGCACCCAGTTCAGGGGACCTGAGGGACCCTCTGGAGTGGTGCAGCTAAACCTAAGGGTGAAAAAAAAATATTAAAGTAACTTCTGAATATTGACCATGGCCTTTGTACAGAGCACAAGTGGTGGGATCCGTGTCCCCCAGCCCACAGGGGACCCATGTCCAACTAACCCTGCAGCCAGACAAACATTATAGCTAGTTCTGCACTTTTTTCTCAGGATTTTTCACACCCTCTTGCTTGAGGGTGCCTCTCAGGTCAGTAGAAACGGCGTGGTGACCACAGGACCAATTCTGACCTGCTGAGGTGTTGCTGTCCCTCCAGCATTGTGGCTGACCCCCTGGGGGCAGCTGGAGCCCAAAGCTGTTGGACACCCTCAGGCCACTCAGTCCCCTCCAGCAGGATGATTTACCAGGGCTGATGGTGCCTTGGGAGCTGAGGTGTCCCTAGGGTGGTGGGGCCATGCTGTGGGTGTCTGGTCTCACTCTGCTGCTGACTGGAACCTCTTTGCTTCAGTGTCTCTCTGTGGGTGAGGGTGGCATTTGATGAGTTTGTCTCAGCCACCCATAGGGGTGAAATTGCTGCTGTGAAGAGTTTTCATCCTCTGTGAACCTGTCAGTTCATGGTATAACTCAGGCAGGGAGCAGACAGGGTACAGTGAGCTTCTCTCACTACAATCCCCACGATGAATTAGCCCATCTGACTGTGCCTCAGTTTCCCTTTCATCGATCAGGTACATTGGGGGATTTTTGTAGGCTACAAATAAATAGTTTGGGAATTGTGGGGCTTGAGGAGATGCCAGGACCCAAAGGCTGAACTTTCTGGGCAGCCCCAGTCTGACACTTACCCCCTTGGCTGGTCAGCAGGGCAGGAACCAGTTCTGAACCTCACTCATACCTTTACACCCTACAGCTCATGAAGCTGGGAGTCAGGATCCTGTTCCTCTGGGTTATTCTCAGTACTTGGAAATACAGAAAAATCTTCAGGCAAATACTTCTCAGTAGAAAAAAAATATTTTGTTTTATTTTATCATACCTCTTCTCCTTTGAAACCCTTGAACCAGCTTCTCCACTGATGTAAATCACCACCCTTGCACTGAGGTCAGAGGAGATATGTTGATTTACACCAGCTAAAAATCCAAACTTCATTCTTTAAGTACCTTCTGTGATCCTATTTGTTCCCTCCGAGCACACAACTTGCCAAGTTCTTTATAAACGTGGCTTTGATCTCTGCTTCCTGCTTTATTATACATAGAACATAAACACAGCCAGAAGCTGGTTTATTTTCTGACTACAGAATGTGCTGCCTTGTATTTCACCCCCCTTTTCTTAATTGCCATTTCCTATTCAAACCTGAGAATCGTTCAGCGCTGTCTAGAAGGAGAACAGAAACTTCTGTGAGGTCTAATCTGGGATTTTACAGCTCAGGAGACAGGGCTGGAAATCAGAGAAACCAGGAAAGTTTGCTGTAAATCCACAAACTGAAACATGCTGGGGCAAATTCTCCTTGGAAAGAAGATTGTAAATAGTTAAGTAGAAGAGGGGGGTTTGTTTGTTTTCTAGACAAACTTCTTTGAAATAATTTGGGGCCAACTGGAAATGATATTGATACACATTCAAAATGAGAATGAAATACTTGTGAGGAACAAAAAATCACTTTCATTTTAGGGGAAATATTATTTCAATTTAAGAGTGAAAGGAAGCTCATTAAAGAATGGGTACTTAGATGTGTTTCAACACGAACTGTCACATTAAAACGAAATGAGGAGGTGATCTAATTCCTTCTGAAAACACTGAAATGTTTTTCCTTCTTTTTTTGGTCTATTTGAGGTGAATTTGCAGGAGGTTGTCCTTGACTTACACTGTTGACTGTTGTTTGATGATGCTTTTAAGGAGTAAGTTAATCTGTCAACTAAAAAAAAAAAACCTCTCAGCTCTTCTTGGCACTGACTTAGCAGTGAGAAACTTCTGTGCTGGCTCTGCCAGCGGGGTCTGTGTGAGCCCACACACACCCTTGCTCCTCTCTGAGTAGTTTCCACCTTAGTTACACAGGACTAACATTTATCACATCGCTGTTTAGAAGCTGCAATAATCCTTTTAAATAACAGGACCTACACAGAAGAACCTTCTCTGTGCAAAGGTTCTTCTTTAAATCAGCTCAAACCCCTCCAAGCTCTCTACAGTCTATCTATTAGCAGAGTAATTTAACTCACTCTTGGGTGTGTGGTGCACATCCCCAAGTGCAGGATGCCACCACCAGGACTTTTAACACAATTAACAGTTTCTGAGGCTAATGAGACTCTTGGACCTACATATGTACTGAACGTTGGCAGCCTGTTCTCTGTGCAAAGGTTCTTCTTTAAATCAGCTCAAACCCCTCCAAGATCTCTACAGTCTATCTATCAGCAGAGTAATTTAACTCACTCTTGGGTGTGTGGTGCACATCCCCAAGTGCAGGATGCCACCACCAGGACTTTTAACACAATTAACAGTTTCTGAGGCTAATGAGACTCTTTAAACATCTGGCTGTTCAACAAGAGATGAAATCTTCATTCCCCATGTAACTCCTGGGTGGGTTGTGTCGTCTGCTGGTGGTGCAGTAGAGCTCTACCAAGCTGCCTCCTCCAGGGTTCCTGGGTGATGGTTGTGTGGTTCATGCCAGAGTGCCTCTTCCTTTAGCAAAGACCTGTCAAGAGAACTCAACTGGAGGGTTCTCAGAGGTGCAAGCCAGGAGTTTAAAGGTGTTTTTGTAAGAGAGGATTCATCGCCCTGTGGTCACCTCAGTCATTTGTGCCTTCATCTCAGCTGGCCATAGCACCATAGAGATGCTGGTTGGAAGGAACCTCTGAAGGTTGCTCTCTGATCAACACTAATACCAGATCAAACAGTCACATTCATCCAAAGGTCCCTTATCTTTCTGAGGGGATGGCCTGAATGTGTGTCACCTGACTGAAGTGCTGGGGTTAAACCCCCAGCCCTCAATGAGAGTTGGCATATGGGTGATGTCCACAAACAGGACCCTCCTGATTGGTTTTCACCCAGGGTCTGGCCAGCCTTGGGTGGGAACTGATGAGTAGATCACCACCAGGTGCCCCCACCTTCCACATTCACTTGGAGGTGGGGCAAGAAGCCACCTCTGTAAGAGCTGACTCTGCTGGCAGTGTCATCTTAGGCCTTTATTAGAAAGAGATAATAGGTGGAGAAACACAACCATAGGGGCTTCACTGGCTCTTCTGATAATGGAAAGCCCTGGTAGAATTCAGGTGCTGGATTTGCCTTTGCAGTAGAGCATCTGTGCAATGGGCCAAGGAGCCAGAGCTCCCTGTACAGCACCTATAGACAGTTACCTGCTTTCTCAAACCTAATGATGGAGGAAGTAAATAAGAACAGGAGGATGGATGGAGCTCTGCTCCTTATCTACTCTTCAGTGGCTGAGGAGCATGCAAACACAATGTGAGACCCCAGATGGGATTATATCAGGAGTGGAGGCAAAGATCATCACCACCCCTCTAGAAGTATCTAAGAAGAAACAATAATTTCTTGGGATGAAGGATGCACTAGGCAGTACCCAGCAGGGTGATTTACACACCTCAATGGCCCTTCTTTTTTTAGAAGCATGGTCTACTCTAGATGGTGGGCTCCCATGTTTGTTATTCTTTGAATTTGGCTCACAATCAAGACTGGTGTGAGAAAGACACCAGCTAGTGCCATACAAGGGTGAAGACCCCAACCTAAGGTCCCCTTCAGGTGGTCTTCAAGCCACAGCTGAAGTATTTTTGCAGATGGTGTTTTTCCCAGGGCGGAAGTCCTTGCACAAAACATTTTGGAGAAGACAGCTCACTGAGACCTAGCAGTGCTCAAGCTTCACTAACTGTCACTTCCAAAATAAATGGTAGGGAGGACAATGCAGGTAGATGCACGTTTCAGATGAGACCAAGTCTGTTCTGGTCAAAGTGGAAAACCTGATTCTAGGAGAAAAAAAAGGGCTCACGTCATCACTCTGTGCCCATGTCTTTTCCCACCACCTGATGATCTCCAGATGAGACCAAGTCTGTTCTGGTCAAAGTGGAGAACCTGATTCTATTTGATAGAAGAGCATTTAGCATGGTTTTCTAAGGAGAAAAAAAGGGCTCACTCTGTGCCCATGTCTTTTCCCACCACCTGATGATCTCTTTCATCAATCTCAATCACATTTGAGAAGGTCCTAAAAGTCCTCAGTATACCTATAAAAATGGGCAGATGGGTAAAGGAGTGGGAATTTTTATACTCTCCTTCATAGAAGGAAGGTTGTATAGTGAGCTAAGCCCCTGGATAGACCTCAGAAAATACTCAAAATCTACCAGAAGACTTAATTCCACAGAAAACCAAACTTCTAGGTCCTAAGTGTCCTCAGTATACCAAGTTCCTATAAAAATGGGCAGATGGGTAAAGGAGTGGGAATTTTTATACTCTCCTTCATAGAAGGAAGGTTGTATAGTGAGCTCAGCCCCTGGATAGACCTCAGAAAATACTCAAAATCTACCAGAAGACTTAATTCCACAGAAAACCAAACTTCTTTAGAGTTTTGGTGCACAGGAGGACCTGCTCAAGTGTGTGATTTAGAAGGAGGAGGATGAAGGACAGACCATTCAATTACTTCAGTTGTCAGGGCAGTCTCTTGTATCTCCTGAAATTTTCTGAGTTATGGGGTGGAAGTGGCAGAACTGGCATGGAAAAAGGAATGGGCAAGAGACAAGATCCTTCCTCTCTGCTTTGCACCTGGACAAACTTGAGAAGTGGATTAGTTCAAGGGTGAGGTCCCACACTGTGTCAGGGCAACCCCTGGTATCAGCACAGGCTGGAGGTGAAGGGCTGGAGAACCCAAAGCATTTTGTGATTCCATGACTTCCCATGTCCCAGTTTTGCCAGTCTGACACACTTTGAGCTGGAGCTGGCAGGAGTTGCCCATTAAGGATGTGAAGCACTCCTAACCCCAAGGGCTTAGAAATCCACGTTCAATATATAGACATCTTGTGGCATTGCTCTGATGATGGGATGCTACAATGGCTGTCAAGCACCTTCTTCTTCTGGGAGAGCTGTGAAGACAAAAACCATAAATGTTTGTAAAAATTTGGCCATAGTTGAGCCAAGTACCTTCAGCTATCTGTGGGGAAACAAAGAGTTCTGTGAAGTGTGGAGCCACATACTGACCAGTGGGGAGATACTGAGTAGCTCAGCTGAGCTCTTAATTGAGCCCCCACCTTTCCTTGTAGCTGGTGTGGCAGGGGTGTTGCAGACACAACAGTGTGCTCCTGACATGAAACTCTTCAAATGTGAGGAACCAAAGTTTTGCAAATGTGGTTTTTGCTTTGATCTCAGTGATTTTTTGAGTCCTTAACCCTGCAGCTTCCTCAGTGTTCAGTTTGATTTCATAGCCTAACCTGTCTGCAAGCTATTGTGCTGTGTGTTCAGTAGGAATCAATGTCCATCGTGGGGGTAGACCTGAAGATGACAATTTTTAACACATAACCCAACTGCAAAGCACTGAATGTGAAAAAAATCTATTAAAATATTTGTTCTCTGGAGGAGAAAATAGATCTCCACAACAGCTGAAGCCCAGAGTCAGCAGTTGCCAAGGCTGTGGGTTACACACCACATTTTCAGCAACCACCTTTCCATGGGCACTGGTGGAATTTTGAGTGGTGCCTGCATCAAAATCTAGTTTTCAATAGAAATTCCTAAATTTAAAGTGGCTGATGAGGACAGGAGCTGCCTTAGAAAACCAGGACTTTCTATGAAATTTCTCTTTCCACCTAAATCCAGTTTAGGAAAGGACAGTTCTACTGCTGGATAGTTCTATATGGTACATGGCAGCATTGGGTAATTATTTTCCCTGTCTCTTACTCTTATTGCTCTTTACATGGTGGTCCTCCTAACTGGTCTACATTTGTTGATAGACCCCACAAGCCTAGGTTGCATCACTGGTTATAGTACCCTGTAGACAAGGTGTTATAGCAGCTGAAATGCAGCTTTCAGAAGAATGACATTGTCATAGACAATAGAAAATATTTCAGGGTTGGTTTGTTTGGTGTTTGGGCAAAACAAGGCTGTAAAGAGCTTCTAGTATGAAATGCACGCAGTGAAAAATCCAGTTTTCCAATTAATTGATCATGGAATCACAGAGTAGCACATTGGAAGCCATCTCAAGGATCATCTGCTAGATGTTTAGACTTTTTTGACCAGCCCAAGTTGTTCCATCTTTTCACAACACAAAATTCCAAAGCCCTCCTAAGTCATCTACTCACAGAGGTAAGGAACCTTACAGAATAACTTCACCCTCCTCATGTGGAGTGGATTCTCTGGAAGCTGTAAGTCAGATCTAGTCTCTGAGAAGACCCTTCCCCAGGAAAATCTGGTACCAACCACCCTTGTGTAGATGTGGTTTTCTCCTCTATTGTGCACTAATTACTTTCTTTGTTGTCTGATAATGAGGCAAGGCTATGTGTGGTCTCCTACCTGTGAGATTGCCATTCACTTCCTCTTGAGTCATCATGAAGATGGATCTGTTTTGATCAGCCCAAAAATGCTCCTCTGAGAACAGCCAGTGTTTTATTCTTCTGTGCATTGGTGACTTGCTGATGGGCCAGGTCCTAGAGGAGAGTGGCTGCTGTAAAGTTCAGGGTGTTGGGGTTTTGTTCTTGGTGCCACACTGGGATTATCACTTTGGCTACACCCACTGGATGAACAGTTGTCCCAGGAAGCAAACCCTGCACTTCCCTAGCAAAGACATGCAGAGTGGCTCACACCCACCTAACTCAGGGCTAGCCCTCTCTGCAGGGCACCTGCACATCCTCATCAACACGGTCCAGGAATTCACAAGGTATCTCAGTGGCTCTAAGAATTACTATTCTGAGCCATTTTTAATGCCAAAGTGTCTACAATAACATATTAGCTGCTGGCAAAGATATCCAAGCCTTTCAGGAGGACTTCACATAGGGGACCTATCCAACCTTCTGCCCTATCAGGTTAGCAAGTAGTGCCTGTTGGGTGGTAACTCCTTGTGGCAAGGTCTTCTCTGTGGAGTATGTCCTCATCTCTCCCTCAGAAGGGACCTCTTGAGCCTGACAATGGGCTTGGAGACAGCCAACCCTCTGTAGCTATGGTGGAGCCCATCATTGGTTTTAGCTTCTTGCCGTGGAAGATCTGCGATGGGGAGCAATGAAAGGAGTTGGAGATCTGGAAGGCACAGTAGAAGATGAGGAGGAAGAGCAGGAGGCTTGGGGTGTGGTGAGACTAGTGAGATGCAGGGAGGACAGACAGGGAACCTTTCTTGTCTCCAGCAGCCCTGAGGTGGCAGGGCTTTGGGGTTCCCTGAGGTGACCCCACAACAGTGTTTGAGCCTCAAACCAGAACTGTCCCGTCTCTCTCCTAATGCTCAAACTCACAAGAGTGTTTCTAAGGGCCAAACGTGTTTTATGGGCTTGATTTTGTTTACCCACCTGCTCTTAATTTTGTGGCTGAAAGGGTTTGGGGATTTGGGAGCGAGGGCAGTTCATTAGGAATAGCTTCAATATTCAAGTTCAGCAGCTGGCTGCTTTCACAGGAGGGCTGCCTTCCAATCTGGCAGTTAATTACCATTCTTATTTTATTCTTATTTGCTGCAAATATTTCCTTTAGAATGCTGTTAGGAACGCTGGGTGACAAGCTCTTCCTTCTGAAGGCTTTACCTCTCCATCCAGAGATCTCTCAGCCCTTTGCAACTATATCTAAACACCTATCCCCAAATATCCTCCTCTTCCTTCAAAGCAAATTCCAGACACCACAATGCAAAAAAAAAATGAAGTCTCTGGTGGGTATTGATTTGTTTTGTTGACTCTCTGCTGTCTGGGCTGGAGAAATCCTGCCTGACTGGCAGAAGCAGCGTTCACATTTTCCCACGCAGCAAGTGCTGGGGACAAACTTATCCCAGTGGTGCCAGCTCCATAATTCACAGGACTAAATAGAAAGAGCAACACATAAAAATGTCATCAGGGAGGGAGACAACCCATCTGCTTCACCACTGTTCGTCATCAGTTTTGGCTACAGAAACTAAGGCACCCCTGCTACCTGTGTTCTCTTGGTAGCTCTCCAGTACTCCTGACACACTGGCTGCCTCTGCTCATCCTGCTTTCTCTGGTTTGGTGCTGCACACAACTGGCACATGGAAACAGAAGAGACTGTGCTGCTTCTGCCACTGTAATTTATGGGTGTGATTAGCCCAAGGATGGATTTACTGGAGTAGGTGGAACAGGATGTGGCTTTTTAGTTGCTTGTAATGAATAGCCTCTTCACTAAGAGGGCTCCTTAGCTGATGCGTTTAGAGCCCAGCCAGAGAACCACCAGGTCTGGTGGCAGAAAACCAACTGCCAGCTCACTAAAGAGAGGGTATTTCCTCCTCCTAGGAAGGTTCCAACACAAGGCAATTCACAGCTCGGTTGTTAAGGCCCCTGAAATGTGACTTCTATCTTTTATCCCTTCCAGTAGCTGGGGAAAAAAACCAAACCACACAACACAAACAACCTCAAAACATTTGCAAGGG
>NW_008616744.1:10503-30836 GCF_000691845.1 Merops nubicus
ATCCCTGCCCCAGACAAGTCCAAGGCTCTTTTCCCATTGCTCACAGTGGGTACATGGATGGCACTAGGTACAGGAAGACTGTCAGGAGACAGCACCTACTGGAGTGGCCCCAGCCAGCTCTCCAACAGTCTGCCCAAGAAGGGTGCCTGGAGCAGTATGAACATGAGGTGGTTGGTGCCACTTGGTTCAGGACCTGGAACCAGACCTGCCCCTCTTTTACTCAGCAATTTATCACAGTTAATGGGATCTTTATTTGCCCTGGTGAGTCAAAGGCTAAAGGAAATCTCTGGGGTTATCTCACCTGATCTCCTGAATTAAATTAAAAACACACAACTGATCCCTGCAAAAGATGTTCCATGCAAGGATCAGCTGTGCAAACACTGAGCAGGGGACAGCCCCCACAACTAGCAAAGGCTGCCCCAGCCTTTGCTGGAAGGGTTATGGTAGAGCTCAGTCCAGGTCTTCAGCCAGGGACAGGACCTTGGTGAAAACATTTAGATGGGGAAAAGATAACAAAGGAACTTGTGTAGAGTGAAATTCATATCCTGAGTCAAAACCTGGTGGTTTGTGGTATAGACAATGCAGAGTGGGGATATCTTCATGGCATGGTGCTCTTCTCTTGAGCCAAGAGGGGAAACACGATGGGGAAAGGAGCAGGAGCCCTCTCTGCAGCAGGAGGATGGTCTGGAGCCAGGTCTTGCTGAGCATTGCCACCCCAGGGTGGGCCAAGGGGAGGAGGTAACAGGTATGGTGGGCTCATGCCACACCTCATCCCTGGCTGTTTTCCAGCTGCAGGTTTCCTCAGACCAGCCTCACAGGTCCCTGGGTAATAATAGGGATTGTGGAGGACACTGGCCCCAAAATCCAAGCACTCAAAGCCACTTTTGAGCCCTTAGGTCCCCAGATGAAGCTGGTGATGGTGTCATTTCTTGCCCTAGATGAAAGTCCCCTTGCCTGGGTCCAAGACAAGGGGCATGATATGTCTATTGCAACCCCAGATGTGTTTTCAGAAATGCAGGTTGGATGGGCATGGAGCACACACACCCCCCAACACTGGAGACAACATCAGCTTCTCACCGACCTAGTTTGAGTTCAGAGCAGCTGCCAGCTCTTAAACCTCTGCCTTTAACAGCCAAGTTCTCTAAGAGGCACTTGTTAAACTGCACCAAAAATGTTTTTCAGCCATGGGCTATTTCTGTTCCCAGGGTCACTTCCATAGGAATTATCTGGAAAGCTGTGAGGATGTGTTGTGAAGTCAAGCTGGCAGCTAGCCACGGGCTTGTCTGCCTCCCTCAGTCTGCACTGGGATTTGGGGGAACCATCAGAATGACTTTGTCATGGGGTTTGCTTTCCACGGATTCCTCACTCGGAGGAAGACAGAGAAAGAAGGAACTTCCAAATATTTAATCTCTCCCTTTTAGTCTTGCAAAAGAGGAGTTATTTGGGTTTAATCACTTTGTGCTTCACTTCCAGTGACACCACACAGCTACAGCACTGCAGGGCTCTCTGCACACTGATCTATCTGAGATCCTTAATGATGCACAAGCCCATCAGTCCTGTGTCTCAGCCCTTTTGTGTTGGGTGCTGTACAAACAGGAATGCTATTTCTAGCCCAAAGGAACCCCAAGTAGTGGACTCAGAAGGATGTAGGAGGCAGGAGAGCACCCAGTGGTATCTGCGTGCAGGGACACTGCAGTTTTGGCAGCATAATGGGACTTATATAGAAAAATCTTTGAAGAAAATGCTTAATCTTTGCTGACTGGCAGACATAGAGAAGCAAAGTCATCTCAATGACCTTCCTGATCTGTATGTTTCTCCTATAGGCTCCATCACTTGGCACATTTATCCAGGCAAGTAGGACCCAGATGGTCAAATAGGTGGAAAACATGGAGTTCCCTGCCAATGGTGGGTTTGGCCTGTCCATTTAGGACGTGTAGTGAGGCTGTTGGGTAGGGGGGTGGTGTGGATGAAGCTTGTCCCATCAGTTTTAGGTCTTTATCCACCTGCTGATGCCGCGATGTGGGAACCAGCTCAGAAACACACAGTGTGACACACATGGTGCAGAGACTCCTCCTGGGCTTCATTAGCATCCTTTGATGACCCCAGCAGGCAGTGTGGCTACTGCTCTCCTACAGGATCCATGAACTTCCCTCAAAGGTCAGGGGAATCAGGGTGTGAGTGGGTTCATCTTCCCACTGCAGTGACAGGACAGAAGTTTCCCAGCATGTGAGGCTGTTGGAGTCAAAGCTGGTGAGGGTAGGGGGCTGAGTGGAGATTGTTTACATTGAATGTGGCCTTCAGCCTGTCAGGATTTATTCCACAGGTTCAGCTGGAAGAGGTCTGATCCCTCTCTCTGTCTGCTCTCCCTGCACATCCATCAGCAGGCACTTAGAGAAACTGCAGGTGATTAAATTACCAGCCTAGAGGATGGAACAGAAATAGTTTGCTCTAAAACCAAGCATCTGCTTCTCAGAGGAGAACTGGGTGACTCACAGCAGAATTCAGACAGCCACTGGAGAGCAAAATAGCCAGAAACGTGATCACATCTGCTATCCCTCAAGTGCCTTCTTCCTTCATAGCTCATCTTCTTCTTCCTCTCCTGGTTTCTTCTCCTCCTGTACCCACATCACAGGCAGTTGTCACCATTTTGAGAAAGGAGTGACTGCCACTGCAGAGCACCACGTTGCATGATCCCATCCAAAATCACTCAAGCCTCCTGTGTGTCCCAGTCCACATCCCTCTGCCTGAGCCTCTGGGGAGGCCATCCTGGATCCCACTGCATCTAGCTCTTACAAACTTTGTTTGCAGTGGGAACACACCCATGCCTCATGTGTAATCGTTTGGGTTTGTGTCCATATCATCTCCTTCCTTAAGCAGTCATATTCTTTCCTTGGCTTTCACCTTCTAGATAGATGGTCACAGGTCTTCTTCTCCTGTAACCTCATTTTGCTGCATTGAACAAGCAAAATTCCCCTCACCTAATGAATTCCCTTTTTCCTTTATCATCTGTATTCCTCCACTGGTCCATCTGGATTAGTTCCTCTTTGGAAGATCACTGATGGTTTGGATGCTTTGGGACACCAGCATGTACTTTACACTCAAACATTGGAAGGTGCAGCAGACAATCTGGTGTCTGAGCAAGCAGTGCTTTGTGGTAATCCTGATGTTCCTACTAGCAGTAGTAATGGCAGAGGACATGGACTCTTCTGAGTCATTCCACAGAGATCTCCAAGGAGGAGTGTCTAAAAAATCCATGGATGCTACCTGCCATGTTCAAGTGCATGCTCATGATTGTGCCAGAAGGTCTCCATCATCCAGTGCTGCAATGTGGATTAAGAAATGCTGCTCTGCTGCCAGATGTGAGTCATCCTGACTCTTGAACGCTCTCTTATGGTCACTATGGTGACTGGGTCAAGCACCTCAGAAAAATGGTCTGGGAAATTCCACTTTTCTTCCTCCTTATTTATTTATTCTCACTTCCAGATGCCTCTCTCTCACCCTTCTCCTTCTCCAGGCCCAGAGCAACCTGCATTTCAAGGACAAAGCAGCTCACAGGGAGCTAACAAGACTTTATTTTTTTCCAAACTGCCATCCTCAAGGGGTGAATTCCATCAAATGTGTTTGAAAAAGATGTCACAGTCCATGAGAAATCACTTTGCTTGGGAAGAGAGACGGGGGGACTGGGACAACCATGGGTGGTATCAGGATCTCTTTCCCCC
Organism: Merops nubicus; assembly: GCF_000691845.1. Taxonomy (NCBI): domain Eukaryota; kingdom Metazoa; phylum Chordata; class Aves; order Coraciiformes; family Meropidae; genus Merops; species Merops nubicus. The sequence continues at coordinate 14,223 of NW_008616744.1, forward strand.
ACTATTTTCCCATCAAATACTCCATCAGTAAGGTTCTCAGGTGGACAGGCTTTGGACATCAGCCTGAGCTGCAATTTATTTGCTCTCCTCAATCCAGGCTCTCTCCATGCATCAAACCCCCACCAGTGCTCAGCACCCAAGAAAAGCAAAACACCTTTGCACCCATCACAGGAGCAAAAGATCTTAAGGTTGGAAGACCTCCCTGAAGGAAAGATTTAGGAACCTCTTTCCTTGCCTAGCCCTTTCTCTATGTTTAACCATGCTGTCCCATCCTCTCCTGTCTCTGCTGCCCAGAATGTCCCCTGGGACCCACATCTCTTTACAAGCACCTCCCAGCCCCTCAGGCAGGGGGGGGTTATTTTTCTCCCTCCTCCCTTTCTCATAGCAGTGGACACCTCTATCTCCTGGAGTTAAAAAAACTCCTATTCAGGAGTCTGGCAGGCACCCAGGCAACAGTGTGGGCAGTTTTAATGGCTTTGCAAAACAAGATGACACTCACTTGCAGGTTAAAATAATGGCAAATTATCTGAATATAAATGAAAGACAATTAATTTTGATCTTTGGCTAAAAGGACATTAATTAAAATCTACTCCACGATAAAAAATTGCTGTAGCAAATAGTGTATTTAACAGTTACTAAATCAATAGTTCAAAGCTAGCTTGATGGTTGCTTGATTAGAGATTGATGTCACTCATCCAGATCAATGATTGTGGGTCCTTCTTGTTCACTCTGCCTCAAGGATCAACCTTGAAGGGAGTGCCCACTCAAGGGAGGAATAATCTAACACAACCCCTGGGATCCTACCTTCCATAACATGGGTCTGGGCTTTGGTGGTAGAACATGATTGATTGTCAATCATTTGTTGCTCAGCTAGACCTTCTAATTCACAAAAAAAAAGAGTGGTTTCACTTCATTGTTGTTTAGCTCAGCAGAATATGATTTATCTTTATCATTGTTTGTTCTTTCTAGCTGGAAACATCTGGTCTGACATCCTACCATGTATTATTTTATTTAGAGGTTATTGAGTCAGACTGATTCTCAACATCCTTCAGTGTTAGGGACAACATGACCTTCCAGAAGGTTTGGCAGTTTTCCACCAAGGGACTCAGACCAGCTGGGCAAAGGTGGAGGCTTTACCCCACCTAGGCAGAGCATCCTGCTCCAGACACTGAATTTAGGCATCTGGGTTGGGGTCACCTCCAGAGTCACGACTGTTGTAACCCTGATCCCTGCAGAAATCCTGGTACCCAGAGCTTGTTTCCTTCCTTCACAACGTTGAGTCCTACCTCATTTAGTGTCTTTTGGTGTCCATCCCACTCCGAATGCCTCCTATTTAACTAACTTGGGTTATTTTGGTTAAACTCAAAGTTTTAACCAACTTTGCTGGTGCTAGGCTGGTCACTCAGAAAAGTTTCAGCACTAGCAAGTTTTCCCTTGATTTTTGTCCTCTCCTAGGTCATCATTACTGCATATTACTCTGTTACTCTACACAGAACAGAAACACTATGGAAGCTTTTGACAGGTAAACTGGAGTTGGGGTCCTGCAGATTTTGGCAGAAACCACCAAGGCTGACACCAGTGCTAAGCAGTAGCCTCTTAACCATTCACTGGTAGAGAAAGAACTGGTAAAGCAGCCCATTGAACACGTTTCCATTAAATTTGACAAAACCATGCAGAAATGGCCTACAAATGAAAAATCAGCTGAGCATTTCCCATAGTAGAATGGTAATTCCTCATTCTAAAGACTTGGTTGCCTTGAGTTTTTGAGCTTAACTGCAAAGGATTGACCTCTGGGCACCATTAGGTTATGGGACTGTTCACAAGTGGTCCACAGCAGATGCACAGAACAATATAAAGTATTAAAATGTGTATGGTTTCAGTGGAAAGTTGGATAATGAGGCTGTTGAATCACCCCAGGGAGATCCAGAAGGCTGATGATGGCCTTTCACCAGCAGGTTTAGGATCTAGTGCAGGAAGAGAGAAAATAGTTAGACCAAGAAAAGAAAATTAAACTCTATTTTTCACATTGACCCTATTTCTCTTTGGGCTTTGATGAAGTGGGGTTGGGTTTCTAAATTTAAATGGAAGCAAATTTCAATGCAAAGCATTTTAGCATGCTACATTCCTTCCTATCCCAAAAGAACAATTTTGTTTAGAAAAGTCTCAATATTGAATATTTTCATTTGGTTTTCAAATACTCTTTCTCTTTCATCTGCTTGGGTTAAAATAATTTGATGGGTATGTCATGAAAATCTGTGTTGGTCTCCTCCAGTCTGTGCTCTTCAGTGAATGGAAGAGGCAATCAATATATTTTTGCCCTCATATCATCAGATGTCTTTTTTTTTTCTGTCAGGCTGCATGAGAATGGTGTCAGGAGAGATCTTGGTACAGCCTGGAAAGCTCTCTAGAATCTTTGTATATAAAATCATTAAGAAGTTTGGGTAATAAAGCAGATACATGTTATTAAGAACAACCATGACATTTGGTTGTACCCACTACTACAAGTCCCAGACTGAGCTGTACCTTTGATGCTCCATATATCCCAAACACCATTTTAAGGGAATAAGTGACCCCTTTCAAGGGAAAGTCATGGACTGTTAGCAGTGGCAGAGAGTGAGAAAAGATGTCACCTACCCCTTAAAAAGTATTCATTCTTGAGCTATTCCAAAATTCAGGCAGGAGAGGTCAGTTTGACATTGTTGGCTCAGAAGCTCTCAGTGTCCTTGGCCATGGGAGCAGCATCAAGGGTCAGGCACCAGGTCAGGCTCAGCCATGGAGCCAAATTCTTCCCAGTGTTACCCCAAAATCCTTCTCTGTGGTTTTGGATATCGATGTTATCACCCACACCTTCTCATATTAGCCTCAGCTGGGACAACTGTGTGACAGGAGATGAGGAACAAGGTCCCTCATTGAGGTTCCCAGACTAAGTACCAAAGGAGCCCTGACAGATTGTGAAGTCAGCCCATAAATCAGATCATTTCCCCTCTCTCAAAGGGAGCATCCAGGGTTTTCTCCATGCCAGGACATCAAAGATGAGATTATAACCATCTGTCTCATGCAGCTAAGTGATACCAAGTCTCTTCATTCCTCAGGGAGGTCTCTGAGGGAACCAAGCCAAGAGAGGACAAAATGAATGAACAAAAGAGAATATATGTCCCAGAGTGTGATGAGGGCAGAGAACACCTTCACCCCGGGGTCTCCTCCAGGGTGCAATCTCCTAGCTCATCCAACAGATCCCTCCTGCTTTCTCTGAGGACAGAGAGCAGCAGTGGAATCTGGATTGCTTTGTCACCCAGCACCCAGGGGAATAGCTCATGTCACCCAACTTCTTAATCTCCTTGTTTAAATAGCCTAGTGCAAGGGCAGCAAAGGAGGTCAGTACAGGATGGGGGATGAAGGGACTGAGAACAGCCTTGAAGAGAAGGACCTGGGGGTGAGGAGCTGGCCAGAAGCCCCCCCCAGCCTGGGCTGCCCCCCAGCAGCGTGGGCAGCAGGGCAGGGAGGGGACCCTGCCCCTCTGCCAGCTCTGGGAGACCCCCCTGCAGTGCTGGGGCAGCTCTGGAGTCCTCAGCACAGCAGAGCCAGGGACCTGCTGGAGCGGGGCCAGAGGAGCCCCAGCAATGCCCCGAGGGGGGAACCCCTCTGCTGGGAGCCCAGCAGGAGAGAGTTGGGCTGGGGCAGCCCCAGAGGAGAAGGCTCCAGCAGCCATGCTCCCTTCCCTGTCTCCTCCCCAAGGTCAGTGGAGGATATTCTCCTGCTCAGCAGAATGCCTTTGTGCTTTGATTCTGCAGAGAACCTGAAGTTACCTTATCAGAGATCTCAAATGGAAACCCTCCTCCAGGACACTCTGCAAGTCAACATCCATTTGTCAAGGCATGCTTTTATCTTCTCCAGTAACTGGAAGGACTTTCCTCAAAGAGAAAGTTGAATTCTCTGAGTAGAAGCATTTTGTCCTCCATTCTCATCAACAATCAGAAGACTAAATGACCTCTATTTCCCAATGCTTGCATCACTTTTCTATTTCCAAACCAGCAGCTTAATTTTTCTCCTCTCCAGCATGGCTGGGGCTGGGAGTGTTGAGTTTTACAGCAGTCAGGGATGCAGGGCTGAAGTGTCTGGTGGTATCCATGCTCCTGTAAAGCACAAACACTGTTGTGGAGACCTGTATATATCACAGAGCCCCAGCCTGATGGGGTTGGAAGGGACCTCTGGAGATCACCTCCTCCAGAGCAGGTTGCCCAGGATGGCATCCAGGCAGGTTTTGGAGGTCTTCAGAGGAGACTCCACAACCTCTCTGGGCAGCCTGTTTCAGTGTTCTATCACTCTGCACTTGCAAACCTGAAAATGGCTATTCTGGATACAAAATTGGCAGTTTACCTGCCTGGGGGTGATTGGTTGGCAGCTTTTGCATGAAATCACTGGAAAGTGGTGAGGTGCATAAGTGAGAGAGGAGGAGTTAGAAACAAGGTAAGAAAACCATTAGGCAGAGGTTAAAATGGGGATGGACAAAAAGATCCATCTGGGCAACCTCTCCCTTTCTCCTTCATTTCTGCAGTCATGCCAGAAAGCCCAGAGCTCTCCAATCCAGAATCAGCAGCAAATGCAAATCAGTCTAATTTGACCTTCTTGTTGCAATATTTAGGGCACGGATTTGGCCTCTGGCACGTCTGCAAAGCACTTGTCACTCTCCTGGGTGCAATGGCCTGAAGTAAGTGAAGTATTTAAGCAGATGCTGAACTCACAAGGTTGCCCAGTAGCAAGTCTGAACCCTGGCCAGCAAAGGAGGATTTCACTGGAAAATGCCAGTTGGAAAACCAAGAGGAAATGTCCCAGGTTTAACAACCTCTACTTCAATCACTACTCGTAGCTCCAGGGCAGCCTGTTCACGCCAAGTTTCCATGGTTTTCTCACCATGCAACCAGCAGAGTGAAAACCTTGGCAGCTCTGTCCAAACCCTGGGTTGCCTCCTGGATCCAGTGCAAGTAACCTGGAAGTCCTGAGCATCCTGGCTCTAGAAATGGTTTTCTCATGTGTCAAGGCTTCCCTCTACAAGTAGGTTAATTTGGGCAACTTTAAGACACTCCAAATTCCCATATTCATAAATTCCAAGAACTAAAGGACTTCCATTGCCTCATCTCCTGTGTTGCTCAGCCCCAGGAAAGCCCAGGGAAGATAGCTGGCCAAGGACTTCATGTCTTCTGTACCCCGTGGCTGGGAAGGCTTGAGAAAAGGGGGATGTCAAGATTTAGAGGCTAGACCAGTCACTAAATGATCATTCATCAGCCAGATGCATGACAGACACTCTCTATTAGCCCCTCTCCCCTTCCAAAGGGGAAGAGAAAGACAGTAAGAAAAGAGACTTATGGATTAAAAAAAATGAAACCGCTTTAATGAAAATAATAGTAATAAAATTGAACATAAACAAATATATACAAAGCAAGTATCAAACCCAGACATCCTTGATGGCCACTCCATCACCATCACAACTGATGCTATGGGTCAGGCACTGGGGAATTCCTAGATTGGACTAGATGGGAACCAGCTTCAGGAGCTGGATTGGGGAACTAGATCCAGGAGCACGTGAGTTGGGACCAAAGGTAGAATCAACAGAGTTGTCCTCAGACATGGGCCATTGCAGAAATGACTTGAGTGTCATGATCCTTCCCCTGAAAGCTGAGCTGACTGTCCCATGGTATGAGTTGCTGAGAGTGTGGTTTATCAGCAGAGGTTTCCAAGCAGCACAGCTTTCAAGGGAGTACAGATTATCTCATGAAAAGGTTAGATGCATGAAACCATGGTACCTGCTATTCCAAAGTATTTCTTTCTCTCTGAAAAAGATTAAATACAAAGCCTGATTTGATTTTTTTTTGGTACAGCTGATGAATATTGTCACTTGTAAAAAATACAGCATCATTCATGTGATGCTGGAATTTTCCCACCCTCAACCATGGCATGCATTGCTCTGATTTGCTTAATAAAATGACTTAGAAAAATCTACAGATTTTTGATCAGACACTTGGAACCCAATGAGAAGGATGAGCTCCAATGCCATGCTCTTTGCTGTTTCCACAGGAACCTCTTTGGCTGTGGTTTTAGTAGCTGGCTGGATCAGATATCTCCAGAGATCACTTCCAAACTTACACTTATTCTGTGTCTCAAAGATAAAATTTAAATGAAAAGTCATATAAGTCAGTGTCCAACCAGGACAGTCAGTAGAGTTACAACTGACCCAGTTATACTTCAATTATTCCATTCCTGGCCTTTTGTTCAAGTATGTTAGGTCCATATCATTTGCCAGCTGATGCCCACCTATGTCTCAACATTTCAGAGAAATAAGCTGCATCTATACCAGTAAACTAAATACCTTGGAATGTCCCAGACTCTGAGGAACTCCCCTTGGGGCCAGCTCCTCACCCCCAGCACCCCCAGGTCCTTCTCCTCAGGCTGCTCTCCAGCCCTTCACCCTCAGCCTGGGTTGGTACCAGGGTTCACCCCAACACACATGCAGGACCTTGTACTTGGCTTTCATGAGTTCAGAGGGGCCCACAGCTTGAGTTTATAGCATCTGTTATAATATGTTGAGTTCTGTGACCTCTCAGTAAACTTGAAATGGGTTTGCATGGACCCAGGATCAGCCCAGGCTGAACTCCATGTCTGGCAGAGAGCTCAGACATGGATTTAATGGTACCAGTAGTGGCAGAGTTTTGATGTTTTATAGTTACCTCTAAGAGGTATTAAAGAGGTTATCAGTCCAGAGCAATCATAGCTGAGCTAATCTGAGCTTTCAAGGTTGGAGGCCAGTAGAAAAAACAAGACACACTTGTAAAGACTCAGCCTTATGAATTAGACATTGGACAGCCACACCATCTTGTGCAGTTTTGGAACCTAATAAGACTGACTTTCATCTAAAACCATCAGTCCAGTGGAGTGATTTGGGCTTTCCATGTGTGATGGATTTTTTTTCTTAACGTTCATTCCCTTGTGTGAAGTCTGACCCAGAAGAGCTGCAAGGGTTTGGAAGCACCCTTCCTCAAGGACACACAAGGGAGATGTACCCACTGAGAGGAAGGCACAGGAGGGTCACTGCCAATTTTTTTGCCCCAACAGGCAGTAGAGGCTATTTTGATGTGGGCCTTAAGACAGCCCCCACAGAGAAAGCACTAACTGCAGGAAGGAGAAGGGAGGTATTTGTTAAAATAAGTCATTTTGCTTGTTTTAGGGTTTTTTTTGTTCTCTTGGTCTTGGTTCTATAATCCCTGCTGGACTGAGAGGGGAAATCTCACAGGTCAGGTGAAAGGGTGTTCTTAGAACAACTCTTTTTCATGGGGTTTTGTATCACTACATAGAATTATAACATGGTTTGAGGTTAGAAGGGACTTTTAAAGGTCATCTAGTCCAACTCCCCTGCCATGGGCAGGGACATCTTCAACTAGAGCAGATTGCTCAGAGCCCCGTCTAACCTCAGAGCCCCATCTAACCTCAGCTGGAAGGTTTCCACGAATGGGGCATTGACCACCTCCCTGGGCAAGCTGGGCCAGTGTTTCACTACCTTCAGTGCCAACAATGTCTTCCATCTAGTCTAAATCTCCCCTTTTTTAGTTTAAAACCATCACCTCTTGTTCTGTTACAACAGGCTCTGCTTAAAAGATTGTCCCCATCTTTCTTATAGTTCCCCTTTAAGCATTGAAAAGCCCCTATGAAGTTTTCCCAGAGCTTTCTTTTCTCCAGGCTGAACATGCCCAACACTTTCAGCTCTTCCAGCTCCTTTGGGGGTCTTTAGAAGCACTCCCAGGTGGGTTGTGGACCCCACAAGTACCAGGCAGGTCAGGCAGTACAGCACAAGAACCCCCCAGGCTGCTCCCACCAGCTGTCCCCTGAATTGCCAAGCAGTATTAACATGTCACACACAGATTTCTTCAGTGGCACTAAAAATGCAGCTTCAATGCTGCTGGGACCTGAACAACTGTTCAAAGCTGGCTCAGCTCTCTGCTGGTGGCATCCCACAGCTTGTTTTGAGAGGAATGCCCCAGAAAGTGCTTGTTTCCTCCCAGCTTTGTTTACTCTGCATAATTGCCACCACACCAAAGGATATTAGCTCTAGGATATGAGGATATTAGGATATTATGTGAGAGCGTGGAGAGGCTGGTCTCAAATACCAACATTGTAGCTCATTGTAATTAATTAAATGTTGACATGATCCCCAACAAGCAAACCCTTCATTATACTCTGTTAAACCACTTGACACAGATGCTTGACTCGTTGTCAGCCCCTCTAATTAAGATCAAATGCACAGAAATGTGGACATCACCACGTCCATGCCTCAAACCCAGGGAAAGATCTTGCAACAGGGAATAAAGGTCCCTGGCTATTCCTAATCAAAGCCATTTCTGGACCAGACCAATTGTTTTCCAAGTTCTTACACTTATCATGTCTGAAGACTCTCTGTGACATGCTGATTTTCAGAAGTCATCTATTTTTGAGACCTCCCATATTTTGGAATGGAGTTTGCTGATGATAGTCATAGTTTGCAAGGCTAGAAGAGACTTCTCCAACTAACTACTGTGATTTACAAATCACTGCAACCCTCAGAGCCTCATTCAACAATTTCTTTGAACTCCCTCATTTTTCAAAACCAGTTTTCTCCTTAGAAAGACTCAGCATTAACTCAGCACTGCAAATAACTGAGAACCCATGTTTCTAGTTATACATTTTTCCAATTGCTTTATATCCTTTCTATTTCTGCTTTCTTTCCAGGGTAAAGTTATCTTGCTATAACTTCAAGTCATTAAATTTTTCCACCATTCTTGGCTAAATCAAAGATAGGTTTGCTATCAAAACCAGTTTCCCCTGTCTTTCACTGCAATGCATGAGCAAGTTGCTTCAATTTCTCCTGGATAATGCAAATAGATCCAGCTCTTTTAATCTCACACTCTAAGTCTAGTTTTCCACACCTTTACGTTGTCTTGTAGAGCTCCTCAGAGCATTTTCTGTCATCCTGGTTTCTTTTCTGCACTGTGGGCACCAAAATGGGATATAATTTTCCATATGAGCAACCTCCATTTTTCAGTCTTCCTTGGTCTGGTTCATCTGTTCCTGTTTTGGCTTTTTTATCATCTGAGCTTGTGTTGTTATTACTAACACTCTGTGAAACTACTCCTAGGTGGATCACACATCTTTTTGCCAACAGCCTTGACAGCCTCTCTGTGAGGGAGGTAGCTGTAAGAGCAAGTCATCAACTATCACTAGAAGGAAAGGTACTCCTCTAATGAACCATTTCACCCAAATGTTCCCAGCTGCTAATATGAATAATAGAATGGTTTGGGTTAGAAGAGAAACTCTGGAGATCATCTGGTTCCAACACTCCTGCCATGGGCAAGGACACCTCCCACTAGACCACGGTGCTCAGAGCCCCATCCAACCTGGCCTTGAACACTTCCAGGGAGGGGACATCCACAACTTCCCTGGGCAACCTGTGCCAGTGTCTCACCACCCTCACAGTGAAGAATTATCATCTGTATCTCCCCTCTTTCAATTTGAAACCATTATCACTTGTCCTATCACTACACTCCCTGGTAAGAGTCCCACCCCATCTTTCCTGGAGCTTTCTCTTCTCCAGAGTGAACAACCCCAACTCTTTCAGCTTGTCCTCACAGGGGACATCCTCCAGCCCCTTGATCACCTTTACAGCCCTTCTCTGGACCTCCTGGCCACACTTCTCTAGATGTATTTTGCTTTCTGGGCTGCAAGGGCTCATCCATCCACCAACACCCGCCAAGTGCTTCTCCTCAGCACTGGTCTCAATCATCCTTCTCTGGACCTCCTGGCAACACTTCTCTAGATGTAGCCCAAGGTGCATTTTGCTTTCTGGGATGCAAGGGCTCATCCATCCACCAACACCCCCCAAGTGCTTCTCCTCAGCACTGGTCTCAATCTACTCATCTCACAGCCTGTATCTGTGCTTGGGAGTGCCCTGACCCAGGTGCAAGACCTTGCACTCCTTTACAGCCCTTCTCTGGACCTCCTGGCCACACTTCTCTAGATGTATTTTGCTTTCTGGGCTGCAAGGGCTCATCCATCCACCAACACCCCCCAAGTGCTTCTCCTCAGCACTGGTCTCAATCTACTCATCTCCCAGCCTGTATCTGTGCTTGGGAGTGCCCTGACCCAGGTGCAAGACCTTGCACTTGGCCTTCTTGAACTTCATGAGGCTTCACTGAGGACCTCCTGAGCAAGACACCCTGAAGACCCACTGGGAGGGCCCCATTGAACCCCCAGACTCCTTGTCGTTAGACGACATTGCTGGTGGAAGTGCACAAGGAGAGCAAGTTGTATATGGCATGGGCTTTCTTTGTTCCCTTGACATGAGGACCCATCAGAGTCTCCTCAGAGGGAGGTGACCAGCCAGAAACTAGTTGGTGGTGATGGAAGAAGAAGAGGTAATAATAATTACCTGGGGTGATGCCTATCTTGACAGGGGCTATCCTCAAAAGAAGCACTTTCCTGGTGAAGAGTGGGAAGTCCATGCAGGGTCACTTCCCTGAAATGAGAAGTGAATAGGTGAAATTAGCATATGCAAAAGTTAATTAGCAGTCAAGGCACTTCGAGACATGAAGAGGCTGCACCTGAGATCCCATGGTTATTACTTCTGAGCAGTGAGCAAATTGCACAGGAGGCAAAAAGGTTTGTTTATCTAATGAAAAGGTGAGGGAGAGGCAGGCAGGTATCTCCTGGGAGGTACTCAAATTGTCATGCAAATTGGATGCAAATTTCCATCCTTTCTCTTTAGGATCAGAGATTAAAAAGAAATAGAGATAGAGCAGAGATGGAATAGGAAACATGTTGGTGGAGAATGAGCCTCACCACCATAATGAGGCACTTTGAGACACTCATCTCTTCTCAACAGAGATCCCATTGCCCTGTGTGGGCATTTAAATTGGGTAAAGCAGCAAGTTTCTGCCATTCTCTCTCCTGAAATATCTCCTTAAAATTCCATGTGGCTGCAAAGCTGTTAACAAACCCTCCATGGTTGGTCTACTACTATGTTTCTTGGTTCTTCCCAGCATCTCTTCCTGCTTGTCCCAGGCTCAGCTCTGTGGCTAAGACAACCAGGTAGCCAGTTTTTGCCTCTTGTGTCATCTTACTTTCTATCCAGCCATGGTATCCAGGTGGATTGCACAGGCAACAAAAATTATCAATGATCTGGGTTTTCTGGGCTTATCACCCCTTCCTCCTGGCAGGTCCTGGTCACACCAGATGGATGACATAATCCTCCTCATGGAGATGAAAGGCTGAGTAAGATGGATCCTTTGCAGGCACACAATGCAGCATTAATCAGGAGACTTTAGCCCTTCAAGTTAAGAGCTTTAGGAACTGTTGGGAGTGATGAGGATGTTGTTATCTCACCATTCCTGTTGTATTTTTGGAGCCCTGTTAAACTGACCCATTGTTTTCTGTGAGGGGGGAAAGGCCTCCTGTTGAAGTGTGATGTTTGCAGAGCTTGGTATCAGCTGAAAGCTGAGGAGGGACAGAACAGCTCTTTGCCTTCTCCCCTGAACAATTCCAGGTTGGGTGAGAAGAAGGAAATGGGATTTTTTTAAGTTTCCCTTCTTATCACAGAAAAAAAAAAAAGCACACCAAAAAAAAAAACCAAAAACCAAAAACAACAACAACAAACCAGAAAGAAAGGCAAGGCAGGCCATGAGGAACTCTGCAGATTTTTCCATGCAAGCCAAAGCCAGAAGGGTTGTGCCTTGGAGCCGGGTGCGGAAACAGGGCAGGCGTTGGAGGACTTTCCTCTCCAAGCCTGAAAAATAGAAGAAGAAGTTGTCTGGCTGGTCTTGAATAACCCCTCCTGAGCCTGCAAAGCCAGTCCCCATTTTTCACCAGAGCTGAAAATATCAACCTCCCCCATCGTTTCTTCCCCCACCCTTTTCCTCCGCGACGTCGCAGCGCCCGGGTCCGTGGGTGCAGCTCTCTGGAGGGTGCTGCTCAGCATCCTTCCCAGCCAGCCACAGTGCTGTGGTGCCAGGCTCCACGGCTGGTGACGTGCTGTCTGCCCAGCTCTGATATAAACAGAATGTCCTCGGGACCGGCACGGTGGAAAGGCTCTGAGGAAGCTCCCACACCTCCCCTTGATAGTGTGTTTTCCAAACGCTGGCGTCCCGCCACTAGCAAGTTCTCCAGACTTGGGGCCACCAGCATTGCCAGCAATCTGCTTAATTAATCCTTCCACTGTAGCATCTTTCTATGGTGCTACCTCTGCTTGGGTCCTCACCCACCCAAGGTGAGTCCTGCTCACCCCGCACTGTGAATTAAAGTCAGGACTCACACGCTTTCCTCTGGGGGAGAATTTTTTGTTGGGTTGGGCCCAATGAAAAATTGCCTTTTTCCTTTGTGCAGCTCAGATCTGGCCTCACTCTACATAAAATGCCATGTGTTCCCAGCAGGATTCAGCCCTTCCAAGGCCTACCCCGCAGCCAAATCTGATCTACATATTTACGAGCTTGTAAACAGGACAAGGCGGGTGAGTTCACATTCTTAGAAAACCTAGTGCAGTGAAAAGAACTTCTGAGTTGGAAAAACAAAGAGTAGTCTTGGGTCCGACCCAGCAAACACAGTGGTTTTTCCAAGCCTTGGATGATTTGCTTGAGAATCATTCCCCTCCACTCCTTTTCTGCAGGATTTCCCAAGCTTGCTCTGTAGTTGGAAGAAAAAAATACTCTTTCCAAATGTTTCTGACTAGAGTGGAGGAGACAGGTTGACAGAAAGGGACATTTTGTCTTGGAAGTGAGTTGGAGTCAGCCTTCTGTTTGCAATAGCCACAGAGGAACAGCAGGTTCTTGCAAAGGGACATTTAAGGAACCTATTAAATAGAGTTGCAGAGAAGAAGCCAGCTGGAGTGCTGACCACAAAGTTCTGCTGTGTCTGCCAACAAATTCAAGAACCTGTAGTCTAGAACAGAGGTTCCCAAACTGTGTTCTCCAGATGTTGATGGTCCATGAAGGTCTGGTAAATGGTTTATGGAAAACTAAAGTAGAAGAGAGCCAGCCAGTCTGAAAAAAAATGATGAGCATGAACAGATTTTGGTTCAGAAAAGCTGGAGAACCACTGGTCTCAAGTTCTGTGCTTGAAATGAAAGGAACACTTAACAAAGAAGGTTATGCAATATTTCCTAATTAGTTGTTACATCAGTGGGAGGTTTATTGGAAACCTCTCCCAACATTAGACCCTTCCATCATCTCAGAAAAGTTGGAGAACCACTGGTCTCAAGCTCTGGGCTTGAAATGAAAGGAACACTGAACAAGGAAGGTTATGTAATATTTCCTAATATCAATTAGTTGTTACATCAGTGGGAGGTTTATTGGAAACCTCTCCCAACATTAGACCCTTCCATCATCTACAACCTCCATGTAGCTGAAAGCATCAATTCTTCTCAGTTATCCCAGGCCTAGTAAAACCTCCTGTGAGGTGGTCTCAGGGTGTATCAGGATAGTGTTCCAGCTGGTTGATCAGCCATTGAGGTGCCTGGGCAAAGGAATCACAGAATCATAGAATGGTTTGGGTTGGAAGGGACCTTAAAGATCATCTTGTTCTAACCCCTCTGCTATGAACAGGGACATCTTCCACAAAAAGTCTGAAATAGATCCTCTGGACTGCCAAGAGAAGCTGGCTAGGACCCCAAAGAAGTAGGAATTCCCCCATAGCCCCCACAGCTCCTTTTACAGGGGGCTTTGGACAGACAGGAATGTGAAGGCTATATTCCAAATCAACCCCACTTTGAGTTTTGTCTCCACTCCTGATTAACCCCATGTGAGAATTTACTTTCCCAACCAATCCTGGAGCCCACCATGAAGGGAACAGAAACTCAGGGCAGGCACTGAGGATAGTGATGTCCTGTGTTGCTGGGCAGATTCTGCTTGTGTCTCCTAAAAAGAGATCACTTGAGGCAACTCTTCATGTCACAGAGCGACAGCAGTCTCTAGTGCCACCTGAACCACCCCAGGGTCTCTGAGGCACCTGCACAGATTTGGCTGATATGACACAATTTACAGAGGACTCACACACTTTTGAAACACTATCAGTAGACCAAGATATGTTGGGGTGTCTAAAAGGGCTCCAGCCTCCTGTTTAACCAACCAAGTCCCACCCGTGAGGCAGCAATGCAAGTGGCAGGAAGCTAAGGACGTAGACAGCTACTGTGAAGAGATAGGGTCCACCAAAAAAGACCGTTATCATAAACTGATAGAAAGGTTTGGGCTGGAAGGGATCTTTAAAGGTCAGCTAGTCCAACCCCCCTGCAGGGAGCAGGGACATCCCCAACTAGAGCAGGTTGCTCAGAGCCCCGGCCAACCTCACCTGGGATGGTGCCAGGGATGGGGCAGCGACCACCTCTCTGGGCAGCCTGGGACAGGGGCTCAACACCTTCAGCATCAACAATTTCTTCCTTCTATCTAGTCTAAATCTTCCTCTTTCTGTTTAAAACCATCACCCTTTGACCTGTCACAACAGGCCCTGATAAAGAGATTGTCCCCAGCTTGCTTTTTCTTCACCCAGCCCTTTAAGCCCTGGCAGCCCTAAGCAGGTCTCCCCAGCTGGAGCCTTCTCCTCTCAGCTGCCCCAGCCCAACTCTCTCCTGCTGGGCTCCCAGCAGAGGGGTTCCCCCCTCGGGGCATTGCTGGGGCTCCTCTGGCCCCGCTCCAGCAGCTCCCTGGCTCTGCTGTGCTGAGGACTCCAGAGCTGCCCCAGCACTGCAGGGGGGTCTCCCAGAGCTGGCAGAGGGGCAGGGTCCCCTCCCTGCCCTGCTGCCCACGGGGCTGGGGGGCAGCCCAGGACACATTACTGGTCCATTTCCAGCTTTTCATCCACCAAAGCAGCACAAGCAGCACCTTTGCTTATTATTATTTACAACCTAGGCTATGGTTGGGTTTTTGCCCATGAGATGTGCCACCTATGGCTTACTCCTGCTGCAGACAGCAGCTAGTCAGCTTGCCCATGAATGCTGCCCTTCCCCAAGGGCTGAACATACTCTGCATTTCCCAGAAGCATGCCCAAGGTGTTATCCTGCAAAGAAGAGGCTCCCATGCTCAGATGCAGCAAAACCTTCATGCTCAGGATGCTCCCGTGCCTGCAGAGTGGAGAGTGCTCCTCTCTGAATGACAAGCTCATTTTTGGCTTGGCCTGGAGGGAACCTAGCAACCCCACAAGGCCTCTGTGTTCATTCACATCCTGAGCCAGATGGAAATTTTCTTTTCAAAGATCACCCCAAGCGTGTTTCCTCTGTTGAACCATCTGGGCAAGAATCTCACTGCAGTCTCTGCCTCGCTCACTCACATCAGCACATAGACTCTGGGATTCTTCCTTCTCAGACAGCAAGAGAAGACCTCTTGACATGTACCCTGACTTTTTCCTCCTCTCAGGAGACTTTTTTTTTTTCCTTCTTCATTTACATCTGACAAATAAGAACGTTCCTGATCTCTCCCTTTGGATTTGCCAGACTGGCCAATCTTCCAGAGCTTTTGGGTTTTTTTACTGATTTCATTTATGTCCTTTTGCTGACTCTCATGATTTTAAGATTTGGTTTCAAGTCCCCTTTGGGGCTGGAGTCAGGCTATTATCTGTGAATCATTAAGGAAAAACAGGCAGCTGGATATACATATATCTTTCTCAAGCATAAGAAATGGAGTAGAAATATTACCTTGAAGGGAATTTGTACTAGAAATCAGATGAAAAAAAAAGACCACGCCTTTATCTCCTTTTTATTTCTGTGAGACATTTTCAAAGCTCATCTTCCTACTGACCCTGATGTGCTCAGCACTGCCTGTGGCCCTGAATCTGCCACCCAAAACTCCTTCTTGGAGGATGAACCACAGAGATGATCTGGGGGCTGGAGCACCTTCCCTGTGAGGACAGGCTGAGAAAGCTGGTGTGGTTCAGCCTAGAGAAGAGAAGAGAAGGCTCAGGGCAGAACTTCTAGCAGCCTTCCAGTGCTTAAGAGGCCTACAAGAAAGATGGGGAGGGGCTGCTCCTCAGGGAGTGTTGTGATAGGACAAGGGGTGAAGGTTTTAAACTCAAAGAGGAGAGATTTAGATAAGATAATAAGAAGAAAGTCTTTCCTGTGAGGTTATTTAGACACTGGAAGAGGTTGCCCAGAGAAGTTGTGGATGTCCCCTCACTGGAAGTGTTCAAGGCCATGTTGGATGGGGCTTTGAGCATCCTGCTCTAGTGGGAGGTGTCTGTACCCATGGCAGGGGAGTTGGAACTAGATGATCTTTAACAGCCTTTCCAACCCAAGCTGTTATATGATTCTGTGAATGAAGCAGCTAAAAAGGCTGCTCCTGGGCAAGAGAATGGTGAGCCAAGTTAATGCACAGCTTGGTTTGAGGAGCCCAGGTCCTGGCTTCATCACAGGCATAGAAAGCAGTTGGACCAACATTGCCTTCCACAACATGCAAAGGAGATACTTGGTCCTGCTCCTCATTCCCTCACTGGGGATCCTGGTTCTGCCTGAATAGGGTCCACAGAACTCCTGTGAAAAATCTAGAAACAGGGGAAAACTCACAGAATTATAGACTAGCAGAGTGGAGCTGATTTGCACTATATGTCTACTTCTGGCTG
>NW_008616744.1:30881-45694 GCF_000691845.1 Merops nubicus
CTCTTTCCTCTAACTGGTAAAATAGAAGAAAAAATCACTTGGCCATTGGTACTTTTCCATCTCCAGACAAGGCCAGTCCTCCTAGATTCTGCACAGGTACTTGCTTGCCATGTCATTTGTGCCCTCATGGCCTCAAGCTGCACCAGGGGAGGTTTAGTCTGGCTATTAGGAAAAATTTCTTCACTGAAAGGGTTGTCCAGGGCTGTGCCAGGCTGCCCAGGGCACTGGTGGAGTCCCCACCCCTGGAGGGACTGAAAAGCTGTGGAGATGTGGTGTGAGGGACATGGGTTAGTGGGGACCTGGTCACAAGCCCCCAGAGCAATGGCTGTAGAGCAGACTAAATACTTTACAGCACCTGGCTCACAGCCTCTCTTGGGCCCCATGCAGTGCTCCAGTGGTCCCACAATGTAATTGCTCTCTTCTGGAGTTGTGAATCTCTGGGAGAGCAGGAGGTGCCATGTGGCAGCCCACCAGAGTGTGGCATGAGGGCACATGGGGATAATTAAGGGTGCAGAGACTGCTGGGGCAACGTTGGGCAGCATAGTCAAGTCCTTATGGCCCTTTGGAAGTGGTCTCTGGAGTGAACTGTTCCCTGGACCTGGGGAGGTCTAGCTGGACCATGCTAAGCAGATGTCCATTGTGCACAATCCAAGACTTGAAATTACTCATTAGCTTTACTTAGCAGTGTAGCTGCACCTCTGTGGCTCTCCACTCTCTCACCCTTCACCAATATGGGAGGCTGACAGGTGAAACTCTTCCAGTGATGGAATTCCTATCCTACAGAGGAGAGAAACTGATGCATGGGAGGTTTTGCCAACTCCTCCTAAGGGAGGAGAAGATCACCAATGACATGAAGGGTGAAATCCATCAGGAGTAACCTTGGATGCCCACGATGTGGTTGCCCATGAGCCAGGAGTCTGGGGCAAATCATCTGAGACCTAGTGCAATCCACCTGCCTGGTACAGGCTTGTACTTAGGATGAGGTGGATCACTCCCTTCCCACCACAGAGCCTACTGAGTAAGCCTCTGACTGTAAGAGGAGACTTGCTCAGATACCTACATTCAGTTAGGTGAGCCACACAAGAGACCCACAATTTTCAGGAAATAGGATGTCTCAGAAACACCCTCATGGCAATGAATCCCCTTAGAGCTCCAGATCAACGGGACTGCTTGGAGAAAAGCTCCAACGTGAGCTTTGAGGGGAATGAAGGGCAACGTCAGCCCAAGTCCTACTGGTGTGCTGCAGCTTAGGGGAAAGCTTTGGAGACATCACTCTGACCATACTGCCTAGAGGTTAGGAGACAGGTCTGGGCACTGTGAATTAGACCAGGAAATGATCAGAACAAGGCTCTGCTGCATCATCCTTCTCTTGCTGACATGCAAACCACACTCAGTCCTCAAATTTGAGATCCTGGTTGAAAATCTTGGTGTTTTTCAGAGCCCTCCCAGCCTGGTCTCTCCTGCCTTTGCCACTGCCCCACCACCCTTAGACTAAACTATGCTCTCCTGAGCCCCACCACGGGTTGTCCTCCCTCCCCATGGGGACCAAAGCACACCCCGCCGTGGGCTTTGACGTGGTGTGGGGGTCTCCAGGAGGACCTCTCCAACCCTTAACCTGGGACAACACAACACTGCCAAGAAGGTCAGCAACGGGCAGGGGAGGGGTGGCTCCTCCCTGCCCTTTTTTCCTGGTCAGGGGGCAGGATTTGGAGCAGGCAGGCACCCCTCCAGGCAGAGAGGCAGCGAATCGGGGCTTTCAGCGGGGTGACAGAAGCTGTTGCTTCCCCGTGACATTGTTTATGGTGTTGGCTGGAAGGCTTGGAGGCCTGAGGAATTCCAGCTGATATCCCAACGCCATCGGCCTCCCGGGAAAACGCCGGAGTCACTGTGAACACGCTGTCCTCCTCCCCAGGCCAAGCAGCTCTGCAGCCCTCCGAGGAGGTCAGCGAACTCCTCCAGCACTCCAAGACACACCACGGGATGCCAGGAGGTGTTAACCCTCTAGGGACCCTGATGTGGCTACAGATGCCCAGTGGATGGAGAAGGAGGTCAGGAAAGACTGGTCAGAAGCAGAAATCTTGCTGGCTTTTCAGCCCAGTCTCCCCTGTTTTGGCAGATGCCCCAGGGAGGTTGTCCATCACAGGGGCCTGGGAGGAGCTGGCAAAGAGGGCTGCAAGCTGAGCCATGAGCAGAAAGTGGCAGCTCATGATTACTTTGGATGAGATTTAATTAATTTACTTTGTTAGAGACAGGAAAAACAGAAGGAAGAAATTGATTCTTTCTTTGGCCAGGAGGGCCCACAGTGAGCTTTGGTAGCTACAGCAGCTCCTTTTTCCAGGAGCATCTGGAATTCTCTTGACTTGCTGCTCTGACATATCCCAAGGGAGTCCCTCCAACTCTTCCTGACATTTGAGACCACATTCAGGAGAAACTCTGGTCATGGTCAAACCTGTCCCCACCACAGGCCTAATCCTATATATGGATTTCTGGTGCTTCCTAGCTCAAGAACAGAGTGGTTTGCACCTCAGTAGGGTTGTTTTTATTTTCTATGAGTTTGTCCAGTCATTTTTTAGCATCCACAGTCTCCTGCTACAAGAACATCTACAGCTGGGCAACATGCTGTAAGATGAGCCATCTACTCTTTGCTTCAAACCTCCCCCCATCTCCATCTCCTGTGGTGCCATTCGTAGTGGAAAGGGTAGTGAAAAGTAGCTCCCTACTCACCTTCCCCGTGGCATCCCACCAACACCTGCAAGGTCCAACTCTCCATTGCCTATTTTTCTGCAGGGCCATTCCCCACACAAACCTCACATCAAGGAACAGAGAGGCCTCTGCTGCTCCTCACACTGCCCCTTCATGGTGGGACACCACTGGGGCATGACTTGGGCACTTTGTTGTACCCACCTGCTGTCACGTCTATGGACTACTCAGGACATGCTGTAAAGCAGGGACCTTCTAAAGCAGAGATGACTCTGGCAGCTGCAGCAGAAAGCAAGCCTGCTCCCAGATTCTGGCTGCGTGCTGGGAGCTGGGGCCAGCCTTTAGATTGGACTGGCTCCATTTTCATTTGTGCATTTGTCTTTTTCTCTTGTTTTGCTTTAATTTTTTGAGCGCTGCACGTTGGGACCAACAACTCTCCAAACAATCCAGTGATATCACCTTCCAGTGAGTCATTGGGAGGGCAGGGTGGAGAGGTGCAGACAAGGAGAGAACATGAGATTGTGCTTACTCAAACAATCTCAAAAATAAAGGCTGTGTGTTTGGATCTGTAGAGGGGAGATTGGATCCACCAGCCACCCAGCACGGGGTGTCACAGCTTTGGAGAGCGTGCCCATGGCTCTGGAGATTTGTAGGTAGCTGGGATTTTTTTTTCCTTTCCCAAATATGAGCAGAGTGACATTAGCTGGGGAAAAAAAATGTGTAGACACACTCAGAGTCCACACACCTATGGGCACGTGCTCACACACGTGCTGTAAGAACACCGAATAAATTACTTCTTGCTTTTGGTTCAGAGTACCTTACTGGCTCAACCTCTGTACCTCCAAAACCATGAAATTCAAGCTTCAGCTCACGTTTAGACTGTGACTCTGGTCAAGCTTTCCCTGAGCTCACCTGAAGCTTTATTAATTTCTTAATGATCCTGAAGATAATTAGGGTTACAGCAGGACCAGTGGTCCTTGCTCAGACCCAGCTCTGTCACTGGGATTCAGACTCTACAAGAAGGATGAAGGCTCTGGACAGGCTCCCAAGCCCCCTAGCAGTATCATTATAAAATTTGTATCTATGAGGAGAAGACAAAGTGATCACCCCAGGGGTGGATGTTCCCAAGGCAGGTGTCAGCATCTCCCCCCTTAGAAAGTTCACTGAGCTTTGCCATGAAGTGTTGAGGTGGTTGCCCAAGAGAGGTGTAAGGGGGCTGATTTTGAGTGAGTGGGAAGAGGTCTTTGAGACAAGACCAGGTTTCACAAAGTTGGGTTATGACACAGGTCCTACAACATTTGGGCTTCCTGTTCTTTGATATCTCCATGTTTTGGCTTTGATGCTTTTGGGGCCAGACCATCAAAAAGTGCTCTTACATGGAGATATCAGGCTAAAGTGCTGGTGCATCTTTCTGTGTTGCTATACTTGCTTGACTCCCATTTTGTGTTTCTGGACTTGTGAAGGATCTCACTGTGTTTCCTGAGCTCTCCAAGTGGCCATTAGTCAGTCCTGTCTTCCATGCATCCTAACAACACTCCTATGTGATAACTTACAAAACCCAAATCCAAAACTCTTCCCTCTCTCTAAATCTTGTTGCATATTTATGCATGTGATAGCAAAAGCAAAATTCTTCCATTCTTTACTAATTCCCTCAATCAGACCCTGCAGCTCTTCCTGAGGTGCAACCTCCCAGTGCCTACCAAGAGAGGCTGATGCTCCAGCATGTGCAAAGCTGCCAGGCAAGGACCTGTTGTGGGAACTCCCTGCCTAGCTCTGTTCCTCCCAGCGTGATCAAACGAGGAAACTATGGCTGCATCCACCACACGTCTCTGCCAAGGGGCACGCTTATTGGCATGGTAATGAGGATGGTAATGAGCCCCTTGTCTTCAGATGTACACGAGGTTCTGGCGAGTGGAAACCAGCCAAAGTTGAAATTCAGGCAATTCAGAGCATTTCTTCTCTTTTCAAATCACGTTTTTCATCTGGATGCAGAAGACGAGGCACGCAGCACAGAAAATGGGATTGTGCAATAAACCACTAAACACTAAATTATTATTTTAACAACTACCAGGCTGCTTAAGCAAGCCCCAATCTCTTAAGCAGCCTGGCTCGAGCAGGCATTGAGAGCCTCCTTTCTAAAGAGACCCTTCTTTTATTTGCTTCGTTACCAGAGTTTTTTCTTTTCTTTTCCTCTCTTTTAAAGTTAAAAAATGCTGCATGAAGCCACGGCCCCTCTGAGAATCCAGCACACACTGCAAACGGGGTGCACAGCAACGCTGTGAGAGGTTTTATGGTGCACAGCCCCTTTCTCCAGTGGGGAAACTGAGGCACGAAACCTCTCCCTGATAAAGGAATGAGCAAGATTACATGTTTAATTAAGTCTTTCACCTGTCTTGGCCCCAAATGTCACACTGAGCTATGGTGGGATCAAGCTGGGCCAACACAATGTTGTTTGGAGAGGAAGGGATCACCCTGTGGAGAGCACAGGGCTCTGGGTAGAGGGTGGTCCCTGGGCAGGGTGGAGAGGGGGGAGCCTGGGCAGGAAAACAGACCCATCCTCTGCTGCCAAGGCCTGAGATTGAGGAGGGGAATTGCTGCCAGGCTCAGAAATCTGCTGCTGGTCCACATTGCCCAGAAGATCGGATGGTGCCTGTAGGTCCAGGGTGATGGGCTAGGGGCAGGGTGAGAAATGGGGAAGGGTCAAGGCCATGGCTGGATGGAGAAGAGAGGAGGTGCTACATGCAGTGCAAAAGGGATTGTCCTCAGAACCACGGGGGTGTTTGAAAGCTCCTGACTAAACACTCAGGGCTGGTATTTCTGCTGAGGTTAGCATTGGATGAGGTGGTTCCAGCAGCCTCGTGCCAACCTATCGAGCTCACTGCTCTCCCAGGAGGAATAAACCACTTTAATCCAAACCAACCAAGGTGGGGTCATTGCCTCTACAAAACCTAACCCCGGGGTTCTTGCTCTGGTCAAAACCACAGGCTACAACACCAGTGGCTGCTCATTAAACTCCAAATGCTATTCATGTCCTAGGTCTTTCCTACATGGAGACTTCAGCCCTTCTTCTTTCAATGCCTCCTTCAGCCAGCCTGCACTCCAGCCCTGGGATGATGGTTTTTTTTTTCTTCAGCAAACAAACTGTAGCATCAGTCCCAAATTTCTGGCTCCTGGCACCTGTTTTGCTGGTGTGACAGCAGCCTTTTGAGCATGGGGGAAATAATAATGATATCCAGAGCTAATGTTATTTACTAAAATACAGATTAACGCTCAGTCACATGGCAGCAGGATTTGTCATCCGGAGCTAAAATTAAGAGAAATGAAGGCTGAGTCAGAAAGTTATTTCAGATCTGAGTGGGGAATGTGAAGTGATGGGGCCAGGTGGGAGCAACACTGACATCTTCTGGCTGAGAAAATAATCTCCAGCTTTTCCACCAAGAAAACCATCAGGAGCCTCCAGCACAAAAGCGTAAATAGGAGTTGGGGTGGATAGAAGAGTTTTTAAGTAGCAGGCACAAGCTTGGAGAGGTGGAAATTATCTGAGCTCGCTTTAAGGGTCCACCTCAGCATCACAGAAGGATTTGGACGAGGTGTGTGTGACACCAATGACCCAAAGTACATGAGTGTAGGAGGTGAAGGGGTGTTGCTCTTCCAACAGCACAAGTGGCAGGGCTGTGTCCATCCTTTGCACTGCATTAGGGAACTGTGTAGTGCAACAGGGAGGAAGAGGCAGCACCAAGAACTGTTCCATGCAAGCCAGCCAAGCAACAATTCTCTCCACCTGACCTGGAATGGGATAGGGCCCAACTGCCTTGTGCTGATAAACCAGGGAGGCATGGGGACCACTGAACCTGGTCCTCAAAATGCTGCCCACAGCTCCTGCTATAGGATCTGTGAAAGAAACCTTGCCCCCAGGTATGGGAGATGCCTCTTGGGTGTAAGCCTCCTGCACTGTGGCTGAACCCACAGTGAGGTAAACAGGTCTGGCCATGGGGCTGTTGGGTCTTGCACCAGGACTTTCTCCTCTGGAGTGGATCCCCTCCAAAACACAGTGCATGCTGGATTTGGGGAGGGGTTAGCTGGATGGTTATCTGGAGAGTCATGTGAGAACAATCCTCCATCCCCACCACCTCCCATACTTGTGCAGCTCCTGCAACAACAAGCAGCCTCCCTCTGAGCTATGTGGGTTTGCCATGGTGGCTCACAGCTGCATTTGAGGGTGTTGGGTCCATTGCCAGGAGCACTTGTGCAGGGGGAGGCTACAAGGCTCCTGCCAAAGACATAGTTTTACCCATCATCATCATCATCATCGCTCTAGAGTAGATGCAGCCCTACAGCAGCCAGATCTTCACTTTGATGCCAACGGCGTTGCTAGCCAAGGATCTAATAGCAGAATCACACCTTCAGCCTTTTCTGCAGCTTTCACCTCTTCCAGACTGGGCTGCCCACCACCCTCTCCACCCTGCACAGCCACACCCTTCCTCTTCCTCTAACCATATCTCTCTTAATCTCTTCCAAGGTTCCTTCTTCCCGTCTCTGAAGCCCTCGGAAATTGTCTTCAAGGTCATCTTCTGGCTGGGCTACTTCAACAGCTGCGTGAACCCCATCATCTACCCGTGCTCCAGCAAAGAGTTCAAGCGAGCCTTCATCAGGCTGCTCAAGTGCCAGTGCCACCGCAGAAGACGGCCCATCTGGCGCGTCTACGACCACCACTGGCGAGGGGCCTCCATCAACAGCTCCGTGCAAGACTCTGAGACAGACCTGAGGCCCAGGATCAACACCCTGAACAGCTCCTTCATTTTCCACTCCTCCTTGCAGGAGAGAGCCGGGAAGAGGCGAACGCTCAGCTTCAAGGGCTGGAAGATGTTCACTCCCTTCCAGAAACCGGCGTCCACCCAGCTGAAGGAGAAGATGAACAGCCTGTCCAACAAATTCCGGGGTGGCTCCAGCAAAGGGGGGGTGACGGCCACCTACAAAACAGAGGTGGAGTCTGTCTCCATCGGGATCCCCCATGACTTCACAGAGACCATTGACTATCAAACCTATGACTTAACAGACTGCTGCAGGCTGAGAGAAACAGATATTTGAAGCCACTGGGAGAGCTGTCGATGGTTTCTTTAGAGGTATCGAGGAGAAGCAGGAAGGGATATTATCTGTGGGTCTCTCAGGCAGACTGGAAGCAGCAATCAGGTATAAAATGCATTTGCCCAAAGGTTATATGAGCATCCCCCACGAGGAGATCAGTCCTTTTGGGGGATTATGGGTTCCTCAAGTAAGAGCCAATGGCATATCCCATCTTAATGAGCTGCAGCAGCAGGGGAAGATGTGTGGTGGCTATGGCCTTAGGACAAGAGCTGTTTCCTCCAGTGGGTGGTTATCTATGACTCTGGAAGAAGCTGTGCAACTAAGGGAAACCAGAAAGTCTCCTTTGCCTTAAAACAAACAAAAAAAAATCAGAAAATCTAATGGAAAGATCAGACCCCAAAAGGTGCCAACCCTGCCTTAGTATCTGTGATCATGTTTCCATCCAGAGGCAGAACCCAGAAAGGACACTGCCAAGCAGTAGCTGGCAGCTGATCCTTTAGATAATGGGTTGGGAGCTTGAAGGTCTAGAGGGCTGGGCAGGACTTCCAGCCAAGGCCTTTGCTTTGGAGGGTGAGCAGACTGTGGCATTCCCAAGCTGGGGGGGGTGATCCTGGCTCTCAGCCATCATGCCTGCAGTGACCACAGCTTTGACCTTTCCACTTCACCTGGTTTTAGGCCAGAGGAATGGTCCAGGTGTGTAAGCCAATGCCACTGCCTCTCATTCCAACCTGTGAGGCACTTCTCCTTTCACTTTCCAGTGGAACACTTGTAGCCCACCTTGCCCTAGTGCTCATCCATCTGTGATGCAAAGAGAAGGCAGCTCCTTTTGGGGTCAGTCATCCTCAACCTCTTCTGTCCCCTTCTTGCTCCTGTCTCTCTCAAACAACATGGAATAAAGACACATCCCAGGGTGTTCACTCAGGTTCATAGTCACCCTGTGCTGTGGCTCAGGAAAGGTGGGATGGCTGAGTCTGGGGCCTCTTTCTGCTACCTGCAGAGTCAAAGCTAAAATGGAGATGATGTGAAGCTGGAGCTCCCTCGTGTAGTCTCACCAGTCATGGCCATGACCCTTTGTCCACGTGGCCTCCCACACACCAGATACATCAAAGCCTTTGGTGGCTATCAACAGTTGCCCTTGGTTGTCAACTAGCATGGTCAAAAGCAATGACAATAAGGAGCTTTTTTGCACTGTTCACAGCCCCAGAGTTCATGGCCTCCTCCAGGGACCTGAGGAAAGTTTGAGCCATGACAGGCCCACCTTGGCCAGGCTCACACAAATCGTGCTCTGCAACTCAGAAACTGGTCAGCCAAACTCTACTTGGCCATGGACAGCAGGCACTGGGTTTATAAAAGTTCAGGCAGACAAGGAGCCACAAAGAGCAACCCTCAGATGAAGCTGTGAGCAGAGCTAGGAGACATGTAAGCAGTGGAGGAAAAGTCTGGATCTGAGGTGCAGTATCTCAAGCTAGGAGACTAAAAAACATGAAATCAAGGGGTGGAAACATGACACTGAACGTGTCCTGGATGGAAACTCACTCACATCATCACCATCCCCCAAACCCATCAGGAGCCTTTCATGAATGTGCCTAGAGCACATCTAGCTAATCTTCTTAAAGGTGGTTATCAAAGGGAGATGAAAGGCTCCTAGGTACAACAAAGAGAACATCACTTTCTTTCTGCTCTTCCTTTGCTTAAAAGGAAATCAAAACAGAGCAAACGTGGGACTTCTTTTATTTTTTCCTTTTTTGAACAGTGCATACTCCCACAGGATAGCTGGAGCTGGCCTTATCTCAACACCCTTCACGTCCTTCTTCCCTTTATTTAATAGAAGACTCTGAACTGGACAAATTGCTGATCAAAACCTGCAGGTTTTATGCAGCTATTTTCCTCCCAGCAGCAAATCCCACCGAGGGACATGGGCAGCATTGCACTCACACTGAACCCAGACTCGTTCCTGGCTGGGTCTGCAAAATCAGCCAGAGGTTGTCAGCTTGAGAGGTTCAACTCTAGCAAACCAAGGGCACATGGGAACCTCTGTGGGGAAATGCACTGATTTTTTTTCTCTGTTTCTTTGGCCTTCAAGGGGAGTGAGAGCCTACAGTGATGATGAGGTGACACAGAAAGTCATTTGGCAGCACAAGGACTGGAGATGTTGCTGGTATCCTGGGCTTTTGGGGATCCTGGTGGGAGAACACACTGTTGGCACACGGGCTGGAGCAGAGAAGGTGTCAGGGAGAGGGCAGCTGCTGAAGAGCAGAGATATCTGGAAGGTCCAGGTGAAAGCACTACTGCTCCTGCCCTCCATCCACACCCCCCAGGCTACGTGTGCACACAGGCCACTGCTGGAGGGAGTAAATGCACCCAGAGCTGCATTTTTGGACCCTGTTCTGGTGATGCTGATTTGTAGGTCTAACGCAGGCAAGTGTATCTTGTAAACAATTTGGGGGTGCAGTTTAGGATGAGCTGATACAGGTGTCATCAGGAGAGAAAGTCCAACCAAGGGGGAAGATGGAAACTTGTCATTAAATACTCTTTGATAGAATCATAAATCATAGAATCATTTTGGTTGGAAGGGACCTTGAAGATCATCCAGTCCAACCATCCCCCATCCCTGCCAGGTCCCCACTGCCCCGTGTCCCTCACCCCACATCTCCACAGCTTGGAACCCCCTCCAGGGGTGGGGACTCCATCCAGCCTGTTCTAACATTTGACAATCCTTTCTGTGAAGGAATTTTTCTGAATTTCCAACCCAAACCTCCTCTAGCACAACATGAGGCCATTTCCTCTTGTCCTTTCACTCCTACCTTGTCCTATTGCTCCTGTTTCAGGGGTGGATTTACTGGTGTCTCTCCACAGCCAGACACCTGTAGCACCCATGACCATACAGATACACACTTTATTTATATATACACCTCATCTCCAAAAGAGCAGATGGGCTCCTATAACCTACCTTGTCCTGTTCCTCCTGTTTCAGGGGTGGATTTACCTGGTGTCTCTCCACAGCCAGACACCTGTAGCACCCATGACCATACAGATACACACTTTATTTATATATACACCTCATCTCCAAAAGAGCAGATGGGCTCCTATAAAGAGGCAGACATTCTCCTATAAATGGAGACATTGCAGGGGCTTTTAGCAGCTGCTGGTGAGCAGTTCACTCCCACGAATGAGCTGACATGATTGGTTACACTTAGAATCACAGAATCATAGAAGTGTTTGGATGGGAAGGACCTTAAAAGATCATCTAGGTCTAGCCCCCCACCATGGGCAGGGACACCTCCCACTAGAGCAGGTTGCTCAGAGCTCCATCCAGCCTGGCTTTGAATACTTCCAAGGTTGGGGCATCCACAACTTCTCCCTGATCTTTTAAATATACTTTTTTTTTTCCCCCCTAATTTTTAATATTTAGACTTGTACTGCATTGGATCTTGCCCTTAGAGATACCCTAGAAGGTGCTGTAGGAAAGTCTTGAGCTGTGCTGTGCTGCATCCAGGCAAAATAGTTGTTTCTCACCTAATCCAGACCCTTCCTTCCATTTAACATCTTGTGTCAGAAGAAGTAATGCCAGGACTGGCCTCTGAGGCTCTTCATGTAGAACATCATTTAGAGTAGACCTTTGCCTTTGCTGGCAGGGGGGGGAAGGACAATGTTGTATGAAATATGACCAGAGTAGCTAAAGTTGTGGATGTCTCATTGCTTCTCTTCATCTCCAAGCTCTTCCAAGCTTGGAAAAAATGGGCTCAGACCTTCAGGAGGTAAATTGGGTCTGATCCCACTGACTTCTCTGGACCCACGAGTGTGTGGCTAGCTGAGGGTATGGCCCCATTTCTCTGAATTTGCCAAGCAGGCCATTCCCCAAAGCACTGTTCCCTTGGTTATCCAGGAGCTCTCACCTCATGGCACTGGCTTCATGTCCCTGTGGCACCTTCAGACCTTGCTGCTTCCACAAACCACGTGGAGGATGGTGAGCAGCAGCTCCTGTGTCAGTAGACTCTCAAAAGTCCTATTTAAGGGGGAGGGAAGGTCCCTGTCAGCCTGAGCTGGACTGCAGTTGGGTTGCATTACTATTGTTTACAGTGTGTATATAAGTGTACATTTTCTTTGGCAGACATTGGGATTTTTTATGTACAGATGATTTTTATTTTTCATCCCCAGATGTATTTATTAGCCAGAGCATTTCTGTTTTGTGACTCCAGTTCTGTCGGATGGATGTAAGCTCTATGAAACAGAATGCACATATTTTTGTTTGTTTGTACCAAATACATGCACAAACCTGTCTAAAACATTGCTGTGAGTCGTGGCCGTGTCTGATTTTTGAAGCAGGGGTTGTAGAGGATGAGGAGGGGGGGGAGGAAGAAACAAATTATCCGCTGTTGGATTTTCCTCAAAGATTTTTATAATGTCATTTCACAAGGGTAATTGCTCCCACATAGAAGAAATTATGATAAAAATAAGTCATAATAAGACACACTCAGCTTTGTGCCATGCAGGGATGAAGGGGTTGTACCAACTGTGTCTTCTCCAAGCCCTGGAGCAGGAGGAATCTGAATGCAACCATTACTCATGGGAATGGAGGAGAGCAGGAGAAGGGAAGGGTGTTGTGTAGTTGGTGGCCAGGAACAAGCTCTGGTGAAAGGTTTTCCAACAGAGAATGGGGTTTTTTTATATGAGAAATAAAATGTTAACTCATTGAAGATTTCTCTGGAAAATTTTCCTATTTCTTCTAAAGTTCAAATTCAATTAGATCAAAGGCACTTTCCTGGAAAACAGAGGTGACTGAGGAAGGACACGGTGGAGGTTGATAATATCAAGTGTGTCAGGGAGAAGACAAGCAGTGGAGGATTATTCATAATACAAGAACTAAATGACATCAAACCCAATTATGGAAATGAACAAAGTGAGGTAATTCTTCACGTGGTGCATATTTAAATGGTGGAACTCATCACCATGAGATATTGCATCTGCCAGAAGTCTGTAGGGGTTAGAACAGCAATTTGGTGCCTTCATGACAGAAAAGTCCATCAAGGGCTGTTGAAAACATTGATATAATCTCTGAGCTGAGACGTCCCTGAGGCAGCAACTGTCAGCTGAGAGAATATTACAAGGGGCATTTCACTGTAGGGTTTTTCTTTCCTTCCCAGTTTCCAGCATCAGAGAGCAGGGGCTCAACTAGAAGGATCCAGGCTCTGATGGTTTCAATTTCTTCTCCATTTTCAGCCCTCTAAATGTCCATCCATGGAGACACATGTCATGCTTAGTGGCACCAAAGTCTCTGACAACTGCATTTGCTTTTCCTAGGGACCTTCAGTGGGATTCAGCTCACAGATTAAGACAACACCATTCCAAAAAGTTGTCCATCTATGGGCCAGATTTTTAAACTCCATTATGGAGATCCAGAGCAAAAAAAAACCCTTGTTGGCTGAATATAGATGTTTCATGCCATTTGAGCCCCCCTAAGCTATCCAAGACATTTGCACCTGGCCTGGGAAATAGGACAGAAAACCTGTTGTGAAAAGTTGACTCAGGAATGTGGCAGAAGGACCAAAACTGTGAGCTGTGAGTAGAAACAGATGTTGGGCAAAGAACAGACAGAAAACTGAAGTTTGATCCCTCTTTTTCCCCAGGGGAAGGAGGACACAGGATATTTACTGTGATTGAACATATCAGCAAAGGTCAGATGGACACCTGACTTGCAGGATGGACCTCACCACCCAGTCCCTACAGCATCCTGGGAGACAGAGTCCTGCCAAGAGGGTGGTAAGGACAAGTCAGTGACCCATCGTGAAGTCTCATGAGGCCACAAAAAGAGGTTTAGAGCAAAATGTTCAGTTCTGTTCAGTTCAATAAACCAAACTGAGCCAACTTTAAAGGTTTCCTGTGTGCAGTGTTGGTGGATAATGGATGTCCTGGGGTTTGGGAGGTAGGGTGCAGACATCAAAAATAATTCTTATGCATTTTCTGGAAACATTATCCACCATTTATTATACCCAGCTCTCCAATTTCATTTTCTCAACACAGCCTAAAGCATGTTTTGCACAGTTGGGAAGTTGCTGGACTTTCTGCACTTCTTTACCTTCAAGAAGACTGAAGCATTGCAGGGACTCTGCCCATGGTAGGTCCAGCTGATCAATCCTACAAATCTCACTGAGACCTTAGAGAAAGTGTTTGGGTATTTTCCAAAACATCAAGGCCAAACCCAGCTCCTGTGCTGAATATTTACCCTCTGCTTTCTTCCAGTTGCTACCTTCTGGATGGGAAAAAAAATATATATATCCCTAAGGGCAATCACAGACGTGGAAATCTCATTAAAATTTGACCATAATGCAGTAGCAGCACCACTGCAGACACACAGCACTGCCCATTCAAACCTCACTGCTCTCTCCCAGCAGATCTGTGGTTGCTATAAAGCCTGACAGAATAACACACAAATCAGAATTGTGAGTTCTACAATGACAGGAAGGTGGTTTTGGAAAGAAAAAGTCCAAAATCCTAGCCCCATCCATGGTCAGGAGGCTTCAAGTGGCATAGCTAGTAGAGGAAACCCACTGCAAGAACCTTTCTCCTTGTCAAACACAGAGTTCTCATCTCCAGAGTTTCACAAAAGGTCAAAAAGACAGACACTTGGCAGGAACACCAGAAAAAAAAGACCCAACATGCACCAAGGAGACCATGCAAGGCAAAACTGTCTGCATAGAGTTACCCAACAAGTTGTCTTGACACAGCCTGGAACTTCTCAACAAATTACTGGGCAAAGGGGATGCCCTTGGGTCACTCTGTTCATCACAGCAAGGTCGTTTTGTGGCTTACAAAGGCTTTGCTACCTCACGTTAATCTGTGAGTAAATTGCTGTTGTTTTATGCATGCTTATTACTGCAGTCTCCACCAGATGGTTCCCAGTACAAACCCAATTTAACTTTGATTGCTGTGCTGCTTGCATTTCTAACCTGGTTTAGACTTGCCAGTTTAAATGCTGCTTCTCAAAGCTTTAGGATATGGGGTTTTTTATAGAGGTAAATATATAAATT
>NW_008616745.1:0-278 GCF_000691845.1 Merops nubicus
TATGCCTGTCTGAAATGGCAGTGTGATATTAGAGGTTACACAGTTTCATCTGCATGGTGCATATAAAATATTTGAAGTGATTCTTCTGTTGGTCCAAACTTCTTCAAAGTTGCGGTTGCTTTTGTTGCTTTTTAATGCAATTTACCTCTTTAGAATATGTTTTGCTATTTGATCCTACAAAGAAGGATTTCATGCCTTCACACTCAGGAAACCTGCTTCTTGTGCTTTTGGCAACAGCAGCAAGCTTGGAGGGCTTGCAGGAGATGTGGAGGGGAAAG
>NW_008616745.1:516-23610 GCF_000691845.1 Merops nubicus
AACTTTTGGCTGTGGTGCTTCACAAGCCAAGTGTGATTTAATGGTCTGTGTTGCCGAAGGTTAAGATGCTTGCGGGTGATATTCCTGGACACACATCCTGTATTTCACAGAAATGACAATGCCTCAGTTGACATACACTGTTCAAGTTTTGGTTCCACGCTGTGAAATTCTCTAGGGTTATTTTTTAATGACGAGGATAAGAAACCCTAATTTAATTAGAACTTATAATGACGGACAAAACGATTCAAAAATGGCTGAAGTTCCAGGCTCATAGTAAAAAGGAGAAGTTGTTTGTTATAGCTCTCTAAGAAGTTGCAGTCTGTCAGATACACCTTCCAAATAGACTTGGTTGTGTTGCTTCTGTTCCAGGCTGATGGTAAAAAGGAGAAGCAGCTGGTTGTTCGTTATAGCTCTCTAAGAAGTTGCAGTCTCTCAGATATACCTTCCAAATAGACTTGGTTGTGTTGCTTCTGCTTCACGTTATTTAAAATATAGAATATAAACAACTGTATCAATATTAAAATCAAGCAAGATCCCCACTCATTCCTTCTCTCATAGCAATCCAGTATCTCTGCACAGACACATTTATTTGATTATCTGTAGATTGTCTTTGGAGAAAATCTCAACTGAGATAGTGGAAAAAAAAGGGGGGGGAGGGAAATGGCAACACTGATTTCCTGGGAATGACAAAAAAACCTGATGCCTCTAGTTTTAAGGTATTAATCAAACAACTTTCTGTAATACCAAACCAGTAATTAGTTGAACTAAACTGAGGAATTTCATAATGTGCAGCTCTTGTGTAGGAGTTCAAAGATTTGGACAGAGGATTTTGTTTCAAGATATGCTGAAAATGTAGAGGATCATACACTTTACTGTTCTGAGAAAACCTATATTATCTGCCAAAACAAAACCCAAAACTTTTTAAAAACTAGATGCTTTGAAGTGATAGAGAACAAATAGTCTAAGCCCTTTTGTGCACAACTATTACTAGTATAATTGAGAGAGGAATTATTTCTGACCATGAGGTAACCATTTTACATGCTGAAGTGTGTGACTTAATCATCATTGTTAAAATAGCTTGCACAGCTAGAAATGTAGTTGAAGGTTATAAAACTGGGCAGCAATTCCAGCCTGGGAACCAGCAGCTTCCTCCACTGTTCTCCCAGAAGCTGACTGCCAGCAACCTTAAAAACTTCATGTTTGGTCTGGGCTGTACATCATAAGGTGCTTTGTTCCTAAATTTGCTCTTGACTAGATTTAAATGGAAAACTGTTTCCAGATGGTTGCAAGGATAGCTGTTTTCTTTAAGAGCACATAACAGAAATTAAGCTAGCATGTTTCTCTTCTGAGCCTGAACATGAAGGCATTCTTTCTGAGCCATTAGCTTAAGCATTAACTTTAAGACTTTTTCTACATGTACCTGGATGCAAGTACTTTATGTAGAAAGTCATGGTACTTCAGGTAAAGCCTGTGGAGCATTATAGTCACTCACCTTGTGATTTGAAACTGATAATTGAGGTGCTATAATTTGGAACATATGCAATAATTGATAAAAAAATGAAATAGCACACTTGAAGTAGATTAAGAAGTCATTTTAGTGAGAGTATCATTTTTAAGATAAAATCATTTTACGTTTCTGCTGTCTAGAGTGATTTGTTCATGTGTTGATTAAAAAAATCTGACTTAATTCTGCTTAAAGTTTTTATTGTCTTTGTCCTAGGACTCTAAGAGCCCTTAAGAGAAAGGTGGTGCAGTTTGCAAAGGAGTTAACTCTGAGTGTTGTTTTCAACCTTTTCACTTGTCCTAGAAATATCATTAGGAAGTTACCTCTGTTAGTGTACAGTATTAAAGGGAAATTATATATGTAAAATTTTTTTGGTTTATATGTTACATGAAGATGTATTCAGAGCTTTAGAGAATCTTATAGTCACAGAGTAGAGAGATTTTTATCCATTTGTAAGGAGAAAGGAGAGAGACATGGAAAAATGGGAAGTGAAAGGTGATGAGCATAAATTATATAGTCGTCTTCTGTATGCTGTTGGAGGAATGAAAGCTTTAGGTATTTCTGTTTTTCTGTACAGCTTGCAGTTTTGTAGGGGGGCATACCACAGGTAATCACAGCTCTTCTTAGT
Source organism: Merops nubicus (assembly GCF_000691845.1). Taxonomy (NCBI): domain Eukaryota; kingdom Metazoa; phylum Chordata; class Aves; order Coraciiformes; family Meropidae; genus Merops; species Merops nubicus. The sequence goes on from NW_008616745.1 coordinate 2,649, forward strand.
CTCCAAAAAGAACTGTGGTTTGACATAATCAGACAAATATCCCTTCATAGCAGTGGTTGCTTTCTGAATTATCTGGCCATATTGGGTTATGTTTATTAGTGCAGTAACTCAAGTAACAATTTCTGTATGCTGTTGGAGGAATGAAAGTTTTAGGTATTTCTGTTTTTCTGTAGAGCTTGCAGTTTTGTAGGGGGACATACCACAGGTAATCACAGCTCTTCGTAGTCTCCAAAAACAACTGCGGTTTGACATAATCAAATATCCCATCATAGCAGTGGTTGCTTTCTGAATTACCTGGCCATATTGGGTTATGTTTATTAGTGCAGTAACTCAAGTAACAATAATTGAAATATTAACAATTTTAAAGTTTTCCGTTTAATTTGTAATTAATTTATTGCTCTGACATGTGTCTTAAGCTTATAAGCAAAAGAATATATAGCCCTTTTTTTTTTTTTTAAACCTAAATTACTTCTTTTCCCAAATAGATCTGAGTACCATCAAATATTTTAGCAATAATATATAAGAAAGTATGCCCTTTTTTTTTTTGCCAGGGTTTTATCCACAGCCTATAGCTAGGGAGGTTTTAACAGAAATTACCCATAAGTAACATACTGCATATTAAAGTACGAATCTTGGCCATGATTATATCAGTTCTTGATATCTTGATTATTAACAGCAGAACACAATATATTATATACTACAAGATATTTCATTGCTAACAGTTCACACAAATCTGTTTCATTAATTGTGGAAGCCATGTAAGTTTTTGCATAAAGGATTTTTCCAAAAGGAATGAGGAATGGGTAGGATACCTTTAGGAGAATGTTTATAGGATGTCTCTCTTCATCAGAAGGTTTGTGAACTGCTTGAATTTGTGTTAAAACATACATACAACCCCCCCCCCTTCTTTAGGCTGCTTTCACATTTCTCTGGAGTTTGTCCTCCAATGCCTGATAGCAGTGAGTCTTGAGGTAAAAAAAATACATACAATTTACTTCTCCCCTAAAAGTCAAAGATCTCTATGGTTAAACACATCAAATATCTTACATGAGAAATTTAACAAAGGTGTATTAATAATACAGAAGTCTCATATTGGAAAAAGAAAACTTATTTCCTTACTGAGGTTTAACATTCCCTGTGAGGTGAACCGTGATTGATATTTAGAGATCTCATTCCACAGTTTTCTTGTTTCACAGAAATAGCAGTGAGTTTGTCAGAGTGTAGCCATCTGCTTTAAAACATGCACAACCTGTTACTGTTCTGAAGTGTGCTCTGTTGGCATGTAGGAAAGGCATAATTTGTCCTGTCAGAAAGAAGGTCCATAGAAGCATGTTAGTGGAATAAGGGAAATACGTATTTCCTTCCCTAGTGGAATATAGTCCCTCTATAATGGAATATCTATTGCCTATTCCTGTCTAATATTTAATAAACCTGTGATATTTGAGATAATCTGATATATTTATCATTTTCATTTGTAGGCTAAGATTTCATACATTAACTTTGTTTACAATTTGGAATGTTTTCTAAGACTGGTTGTCTTATCATGTTACTTCTTACAAGTCCTAATCCTTTGCTGTTGATCACTAATAATAAGTCCTACAACTTAATATCATTGTATTTACTGTTAGTGTACTAATTGCAAACTTTTTTCTTCACTGAAGATATGTCTATTGAGTAGATATTGATAAAGAAATGGAAGGGTTTCTGGTTAAAATTTCTCAGTGTAATCTTATTAAAAATAAATCAGATGTATGCTTTTTGCAGTGCAATATTCAGAACAGTTCTGAGCGACTGAAAGGTGCTGGTATTCATGCCTTACCAAGCTGATTGACAACCCATATCACACAGTGCTGTCATTTATTTTGTAAAAATGGAAAAGTTTTCAAGAAAACACCCTTAGTTTTAAAAGTAGCAACAGCAATAAAAGACCTCTTTTTCTTTATTTTTTTACCCTGTTAGATTACAGCTAAATTTCTGGAGGAGACAGTGTATGTTTCTTTATGCCTAATCTCATTTTGTAATTTTTTTCACCTGCAGTTATTAGTGGAAAAAATACAAGAATATATTATAGCTACTAAAGATACCCCTTACAATATTCTGATGAAGGAGCACTTATAGTTGTTATCCCTGATTGACCCAGTTGTGAGAGCAGTCAGGTTGTCCTGTCCTTTGTAACCAAAGTGCTTGTTGATCTTAATGCTACAACAAATTTAACCAAAGGCTTTCCTTTTTAATTTTTTTTCTGTTAGTGTTTTGTTGTTGTGTTTTTCTCCTTAAAACCTGTCTCATGTTAGGCACTCTTGTGCAGTTAAGTTTCAACATATGACTCAGTGGCATACAGCCAGTCTGTGCTTGTCGTGGTCTGTGATCATCTATCACAAAAGAGGATGCGTGCACAGCTTTCTCTGCAGCAGGAGTTTTCTTCTCTATCCCCATCATTCTTATTTCACCTTAATTAAGATCTTCAGTCAACATTTATATTTCTGTTTAAAAAAAAATTACACTAACAGGACATGAGAATAAAAGGAATAAAGGGCCAATTCATTAGGAAAGAAAAATATACCCACCTTTACTGACCAGTAGAGCCAAGTGCTTCCCTCTTCCATACAGCTTATGTGTCTGACTTTAACAGAATTAAATCCTCAAGGGACATGAACAGGAGTAACATTTTCTGAACAACTGAATTATTTACTTCTTGAGGAGCTTGTTGCTTCTACCTACTTTCCTTTGACACAGGAAGGAATGTAAAGGAAAAAAGGTAGGCTCGGAAGTCAACGGTCTTCTCAAGTTCAAGAAGGCCACTAAAGACAATTCAAGAGTGCCAGCACAAGTCTGAAAGCAGTCTTCAGATGTCAGACTTGAATACCACGTTGTGTGACTGAATGTGCTGTAGACTGCTGAAGGGTGAAATAGCAGGTAGTATCTAGTCCCATCAGTAGGTGCCATTCTGGTGACCTGCTCCCTTCAGTCTTAAACTCTAAGAATAATGCTTCAGCCTAAATATAAAGTAATGCACACAAATTTTAGAATCAAATTTTTCTTTGTCATCTTAAGAAGGCCACAGTCACTGTAGAAGTCTCAAAGTTTTTAAGTCTCTTTGTGATAATAACCATGGTTCATTCTGTCAAGGATCAGGAACAGTGACATGACTTCTCAAAACAATTAAGCAGTACACTCAACCTCTAAATGTTAGGTACTACAGTCTATGGACTCAGTATCTAAAGATGCTGCACTTCTCAAATTATTTGTTGTGATTTACTCACTTTGCTGTTTGCTGTCTGTTAGCCCTTCTAGCTAAGGGTCTATGCTAACTGCTTTGATAGGTTGTCTTTTTTGTAATTGCATTTATTTGCTCTGCCTTAGTACTTTCATTCACCTCTCAATCCTACCAGTTGGTTGCTGCAGTAACAAGGACTGTCAATGTCTGTGGCTAGCAATTATGCTGACATGGGCAGACAATCCATCATGGTGGATTTTGCATATGGCAGCTGATAATCAATCATGGGGCCATGGTGCAGGAGCTACACAGCAGACCAGAAATTTGTCTTCTAAAGGCTAGCTCAGGGTTGTAGCATAAATAATAAATAGCTGGTAGCTCTTGTCTACCAATCAATCTTCCTGTTTTGCTTCTGTAAAGTTCTTAAACTCTTCTGTAGGGTTTGATGAAATCATCCACGGAAGTGGTGATGGTAGCTTGGTGGAAAAAAAATGCACATTTGAAGATTTTGCTTTCATACTCTTGGGTGTGGTTTTTGGTTGTTGGTTTGTTTGGTTTTTTTTATTTTTATTTCCATCTAGTGCATAGTAAGAAGAATTAGATGCTTCATAAACTAGAAACTGGATATATTAGTTTTGGCACCAGGTGACAGGGAAGAAATCTGTGTGAGGGTGAAAAGTCTTGTTATGCTCATGACAGATGTAAAGTATCCCCATAAGATCAACAGAAGGTGCCTGAAAGTAACATGAATATTTGCTGTCACATGTTGGCAGTTAATCCAGAGATGACTGATGTTCATCAAGGCATCTCCTCTCAGATTCACTGAAAATGTTCTTCATTCTAAGGATTCAGTATCTTGACTGTAGGTTATTGAATGAAAAGCATTAGAAATCATGAAGTTTTTTGGCTTGTTCTCTAAACTTGGCTGGTACTGGCTAACATGCCATTGTTCCCACAGGCATTGTAGTGCAATGTTTCCATAATGATAGGATCCTTCATCCACTCTGGATGTAATTGGGGAGAACAGATTGTACTTGGCTGCAATGATAAAGATTTATGGAGGTTTCAGAGGAAAAAGGAAGGGAGCAAGCCAGCATTCATTTTTGTCACTTGACAGTAGCTTCTCTTTGAAAATTTTCTCAGCTTCTTCTTGTTGATTTTTGGTTAGTGGTATCAGCTGATAGTGTGTGCCCTTCCTTCATGGTGTTTGAAGATAATCCTAGAAGAAGATGTGTCTCATCTGTAACTGCCAGCCTTAGAGCTATTCACTTTCATCTCTTTAGTCCAGGGTCTCATGAGTGCTTTGCTGCATCAGAGTGCTGCAGCACAGGATGCAAACACAGCAAGTAATTGCTATCTTAGTGAACACATCAGAAGGAGATTTGGTCTAGTCACAGATAAAGAAGAGCAGGCAACAATGGTTTCACTACTGCAGTTTGTGGTTATTTTCTACCCGAAAGGATTTTGTCACAAAAGGCAGATGAGATAGGATTCCACTCATTTTTCTTTCCTGATGAACACCCCATCTGAAGATAGCCTGGCAGAAAGCCAGTGCAAAAGATCAATCTTTGATTTATTTTTTTGTTAAAGAAAAACATTTTTTAAAGCAGTCTATAAAAAGCAGCACTTTAGAAAATTGTTAAACTGAGTGTAGCTTTTTGTGATGTTTTAAAAGTTAGTGTCTGTCTGACAGCAACAGGGTACTGAGTGAAATGGACCTTTAGTCTGACTCAGTATGACTATCTTATCAATAACAATATGATCCATGCTTAATTGAAAGCTCCATGGCCACTTATGTTCCTTAGATCCAAAGCTGTAGTGCATTCATTATATCTGGTGTACCTTGAACCAGTACCCAAATATACCCTGAATACTCCTTGTTTTCCAGTTCAATGGTTGAGCAGATGATTTCTGACTACATTGGCTATACAGTGGGTTCTTAATTACACTGTCCTGCTTTCCTAAAATGAGAAATGATTGTTTGATCTACTGATATCAGCCTGGACTTCTAATATTCTATCACTAATGACATTTCCACCACTGAATGTTTTTAAGTATACATGACATAAGTATCTACCATAAAAAATGAAATAACAGTTCCTTTTTCCTCAAAGTAGAGGAACGGACTACCTACCTCTTAAGGACCATTTCAGCTCTCTTTATTATATTTTGATCTCTATTTTACATAAAACCATAACAGCTTCTCAGTAGTGCATCTGGACAAAAGTCAACGTATGCATGTGTATGTCATTTATTGAAGTTATATCATTTACCAGGAGCATCTACTCTGCTCACATGCTTTTAGATGATTTATAAACATACACATTTTTCTGTCATGTAGTTCACTGAATGCAGAACACAGAGTTCATTGTTATGTTATTGTTTAAATCCCACTCTTTTACTGGCAGAGTTTGTGCAATCCTTAAGGACCTTCCTGTCTCTATTTTTGCAGAATTATATAGTTACCATTCAAACTTTTCTTTCATCTTCTTTTCTGTTCCACTGAAATCTTTCATACCCTCAACACACTATACCAGAATTGCCTTTGCTTTTTGGCGTGCTTCTTTACCTTGCAGTTTTTCTTTCCAAATCTTTTCAAGGTATTTTTTCTCAGATTGAGTTCTTGAAATCCTTGTTGCTTGTTCACTAAAATTCTGTAATACCTAGAGACCTAGTCTATATGAAATAATAATTATCTTGATGAACGAGGGCCTTTTCAGAGGTATCATTGTCTAATGATGAGAAAGTAATGAAAATCCCAAATCCGGAGGAGTGCAGGTAAAAAATTTTCTTCTGGACTTTTCTGCAGCTGCTGGTGCTAAGTGAGTCAACATCTGTGTCTGTTTTGCAGTCTGTAGTGTGGCAAGATTACCCTTATCTTTAACAATTCTAAAGATAAAATGTGTTCTTGATTTTGCTATTATTTCTACTGGTTTTGACTGGGACGTCTCACTTTCCTGTTCTCCATATAAATGATTTAGCATAGGAAAGACCCTAAATAATGATATATCATCAAGAAGATGAAAGATTAGTGAAGGGTGCCTGTTTTACTTTTCCTACCAGAAAACTAAAGATATAAGATAAAGCCTGAGAGCTGGATCAGATCAAAAGCAGTACTCAGTCAGCAGGAAGCTCTCTCTGTGAGGCGATACAGGAGCAAACAGGGGAAGGTTAAATCAGAGTGTGCTCCAGTGAGGAGAGAGATGCATCTGGACCTGATTGTAAAAATGGAACTTCTAATGTTGAAAACTGAAGTGATGCACATAGTTTTCTCATTTTACATAATGAGAGTCTGTACATGAACAAATGGTTCTTTTCAGTAATACGAGCTGAGGTAGGTTCTCTATTTTTTCCTCCTCTGTCCTGAACTTCACAGAATTCAGTGAAGAAAAGAGGTCATCTTCTCTCCTAAGAATTGGTTCTTCCTTTAACTTCTCAGTTACACTTCACTTTTCAACAAACTGGTCTTTTTTATAGTTTGAGCCATTACTGCCTCATCTCTTCTGTGTTTGCTGATCTGCTCACCTTCTTTCACCATTGTATTATAAAGTTACATTTATTGAATGAGCATTCAAAGAGTACAACTTGCTGCCCAAGGTCAACTCATCTTGGAATTATTGCATTTTTTGGCTTTTTTTTCTATTAATTAAAAATTTGCCCATATGTTAAGTATTATCATTATCTCCTGAATTTTTTAAAATGTTGTTTTTCAACAGAAAGTTTTTCAGATTTGGGCTTCATAACATGGTGGTTCTTTCCTGTAATTAAAAAAAAAACCCTGGTACATATTAAAGCACAGAAAAAATTGTCAGTGTGCTTCCTGTATGTCATGTCAAACGAGGCTATCCCAGTTGTCTAGATTCACTTACTGACAGACTTTAAAAAACAAACAAAAAGGAGCAAGAGTAAGTAAAAAGCAAGTGGGGAAATGCCTTATTCATTTTATTGTTCTCTTCAACAAGAATTGGATAGTATGATTAGATTGTTTTCCTGTGCCTACACACAAAAATGAGGCAGATAAGTAATAAAGTAGTACTGTCATGCATACTGACTTTAATCTTTTTTTAAACCATGAAAAATAGTATTAAATGCATTCTAAAAATTAAAATGCTGAAATTAAAAGATCACTGATGAGCATTCAGTGATATCACAAACAGTTATGCTCTAAGATTTAGAAGCTGCAAGATGCATTTTAATTAAGGGAAAACTATAAGTAGGAGGGACTGCAAAGCTAAAGCAGGCTGTAAAAATAGTGTAAAACATCAGGGTATGTGACTTGGAACTACTGCATTCCATGTTTATTCCTTCCTTTTGCATTTTCCTTTATCTGTATCACCAGTCCACCTCTCTAGCCAGTCAGTGCCTCATAGAATCATTTGGGACCTTAAAGATCATCTAGTTGCAATCCCCCTCCCATGCACAGAGACACCTCCCACTAGACCAGGTTGCACAATAGCCCCATCCAACCTGGTCTTGAACACCTCCAGTGACAGAGCATCCACAGCTTCACTGGGCACCTTCCCCTGCCTTCCCTTTAACCCTGACCTACAGGCTGCTCATGAGCTCCTCATCCATCCCCAGGCCAAGCTCCATGAACTCCAGATGAACACTGATGTAGAGGGCAACACCCACTCCTCTTCTCCTCTGCCTGTCTTCCCTAAAAATCTTGTATGCCTCTATTTCTGTGCTCCAGTCACAGGAGCCATTCCTCCACCTCTCCATTTTATCTTTACACAAAGCCTCTGTTCCTGTGCTCCAGTCACAGGAGCCATTCCACCACCTCTCCATTTTATCTTTACACAAACCCACAGATACATAAAAAGGAGCTCTCTCCTTTTCACTTGTCTCCACACCACCTTGGCTTGTTTTGCCTTTTAGGTCATGAGGACCACTGTAAGACAAATAATAGTGACTCTCAAACACTTTTTTAAATCCTGTAAAGTCAAGTCTTACTGCTTTAAAAATGAGAGCAAGGAGATTGGTATACATCACAAGAGAAATTACAGGAAATATATTTAGAAGCAGCATGACTCCGTACAAGTGCCTGAGGTTGTCTCGTTCATATCAGTAAGAGTTTTACAGATTACTAAAAATTCTTTTTAATTTCTGTGTGTTATTTACATGCTGTAAACCTACCCATAGGCAATGCTGTCAACTAGTAAAGAGTAAGATTTTTTCATTCTCTTCAAAATTAAAACTACTTTGTAGTTTCTACCATTGTAACATCAAAGCCCTTCTTGCTCTTCATCACTGTTTCCTTGCTTATCGGACAAAAATGTTGAAACAATTGCCATAGCTTGAGGGGTAAAAGTTCTACCTGTGAAGATTGTTTCCTGACCCTTCATCTGGCAAGAGTAAGTTTTTTTTTCATTCTCTTCAAAATTAATACTCCATAGAAACAACTTTGTAGTTTCTACCATTGTAACATCAAAGCCCTTCTTGCTCTTCATCACTGTTTCCTTGCTTATCGGACAAAAATGTTGAAACAATTGCCATAGCTTGAGGGGTAAAAGTTCTACCTGTGAAGATTGTTTCCTGACCCTTCATCTGGCCACACCAAGTTACCATCATGTAATTCAGCACTTGAGCAGTTGCCAAGAGGTGACTCTCTCAAAGGCAGCAGTGTAGCGACGTGATTTGAAATGCATCAGACTGACCTGCATAAAGCTACATTAATTGAAGTTGGTACACTGTAAACTGACAAACAGAATGGCACTAATAAAGCATTGTGGTTAAAAATGTATGAATTGGCATAGTAGTTATCAGTAAGCTGTCATAAAGACAACCTCAGAATGTTTTTAGGTTACCTAAACAACTGTTCTGGCTGCGCTGTTAGAATAAGATTTGTATGGACCCAACAAGATTCTGTGGCCTTGGGTATTGTAGGAGTTAAAAATTTGTACAGTGGTGCCAAACATAAAGATCAGAGGTACAGATTAAGTTAGTCATGTCTCATAATATCAGATAAAATATTACTTTTACCAATATATATCCTACTTGAAATAGGATATTCCTTCAAAATTCTAAATCTTTAAATCACTGGAGTGATTTAATCTTCTAAATTCTTTAAATCACTGGAGTGCTGTCTACAACTGTAGTGAAAATCCTATGATATGTGTTATGCACAAATGAGAGATCAGGAGAAAATAATACAGAAGAGCAAAATTATCAGCTGTTCTTAAGAGAGCTTTTGCTATGACAAAATAGTTGTTCTTTGGGTGCAGAGGGAAGGTCTAATGCCCACTGTATCCTCCTGCTTAGTGTATCTCACTGATTACACACACAGTATCAGTTTATAAAGGTATGCTGTATTATTTACTTGAGTTTTTTCCACTGTTGGTGCTGTAAATCAGTGCTATCCTACCCATGGTCCACTACAGAAATTCTCTTCACATATTTTATTAAGACCTGTTGCCATATTTTTCCAGTTGCTGAAAGACACGATGGTGGAGTTATAGAGATAGAGATATATAAAATGAGGATCAGTTAATAAGTGAGAAGGACCTTGGAGCCAGACCATGGTAAGAGAGGCAGAAGAAAGCTGGATGCAGCAATGAGGCATGAAGAAATCGAGTTCCATTTGTACAGTAAGAGAGGCAGTTGTGTTGATATCTAGTTTCCAAGGTGAACTCCTTGCTATGTGTAGGCTTTTAAGAGTGGTTTCCAGAGTTTACTAACAATTTTAGTTGGTGGGGAGGTCCAAAGGGGGCCAAACGGAATTATTTTGAGTAGGATCTAAAGAAAACTCATTTGAACAAAACAGCTCCTGGGACCACTGCAGGATTGCAAGGTAGAAATAGTGTTTTTCTGAGAGCTGCATTGCAGGAAGGAAGGAAGAGGATTTTTCCTCATGCCTAGGGATGCAAAAAGCAACAACATATTAGTTGTCGGAAGGATGTAGTGATCAATAACCTTTGCAGACAGGGACTGCAGACAGACTTGAAAACAGAACCCCTAACTGGTTTTTTTTTTTTTACTTACCCTAGGGAGTGTCTAGGACTTGAGCCTGAAACTTGGTGCAAGACACAGGCTGGGAGTTGGTTAAGAGCTAACTTCTGATCTTTAAGTCAATTTCTAAGAAATTAGGAAAAGTGAGGTAGAGACCAAATCTTAGAAAGGGCTATTTGACCTGCTTCCTGTCTGCTGGATTTCTTCCAAGTCAAATACACTGCACATCATTTCTGAAGATTTAAAGCAGTGATAGCACAGTCCAACTCAAGAGAATTTGGGGAGTTGTTTTCAGTTTTTCTTTAAAAGGGAGGATTGGGCAACAACTGTTCTAGCAACAAACTTGGAGAGGGCATGGTGTTTCCAGGAAAAAGGTAATTGAGTGCTGCAGGGGAGAAAGAACTGCTGATGTTTTCCACACCTTGCATAACAACACCCCATTTGGGGACATTTCTGACAGTGATTTTCACATATATGGCATACTTCATTTATGCTTATCAAAGTTTTACAGAAATTTGACATACCTTTGGGTGTTGCTCTGGGGACAGTAGAAGTATGCTCATTATCCACCAGGAAGTACGCTGGTTTCTTGGGCAGTAATACGGAGGAAGAGTCATGGTTGGGTTTTATACCCTCAGCTGGAGAACTCAGGGAAAGACTGCTGCCTTTGTGTATGTTCTTTAAAACTGTAGTTGAAATGGTAAAAAGTGTCTCTGGAAGAACAGTTTTTATTTGGGTAGAAAACACTTTTCAAAGAGACACCAATAAACCGAAAAGTACACTGCCAAATATCATTTCAGATATAGCTTTATTTCAATCACTACTAAAAATCTATGATAGAAAGCAATCAAATGAAAAAAAAAAAAAGGCAAAAGAGCTAAAAACTTCATGAAATTTCATACTGAAAGCCGAGGGAGGGGGTGTATCAAATTTTCAATTTTATCAAAATTCCTTCTACATAACTTGTAACAAATGTCTTTATAAATACCATAAATCTCTACTGCTCAATATCATCACAGCCTAAGCTCTAATGCTTCATCCTGCTCTTTGGCCTCAAGAGAGAAAGTGTAGCAGATCCTTTAGAAATGTTAGCACTTATTTTAGAAGTACAGTATCAGATCGTTTCATTGCTTTTTTCTCTCAAAATGTTTATGGCTAAAATACAGAATATAACTGGTTTGGACTGATTTATACATTTTGATCAAAATGAGACCTTTTGACTTTGTGATTTTCTTGAAATACTTTTCAACTTTTCTTTTAGTGGAACTGCGGAATTAAATTGGAAAGAGTAATTAAGTCAGAAAATGGGAAGGTTTCATTTGAAAATTGGTTTGACTGTATATTTCAGTGTGTGGAGGCGTTACACAGAACTGACTTGCTTTTTGCTCCCTTTGACAAGTATGGCCTGGTAACTCTAAATTAAAAAGTTGCTATTGTTTACTCCTTTTTTTTTTTAGAGGAAAAATATTTTAGTCTAGATTGTTTTCTGTAAATTTATATGACCATCTATATATTTTTGATCTACTGTGTCTCCTATGTTCGCTTTGCCTGGAGTTTGGAATGGAAGAAGAAACACAAGGAGACAGCTGATCTCCATTCTGAAATGGACCTGTCAAACCCAGTGGAAGAATATAAAAAAAGTGGAGACAACAGGCTCAAGTTTGTGTTTTCCTGGGCCTTGTTTAATCCTCTACACCTTTGCAAAATCAATGTGAAGCGTAAGCATACTGGATTTTGTAGCATGCCAACTTTTTACTCTGTTTTCACAGAATGTATTACAATGACTAGTTGTCCTTTGGGCAGCCAGTTCACAGTGTGCTTTGACTGTACTCTGATAAATAGTAGTAACGTGCATATAATTTTTTTTCTGCAGACTGTAAGAGCATGTTTGACTGTTTCCCACTTTAAATAATTATTTTAGTAGCAATGTATATGTTGTGACCCAACATTTAGTTTAATTAGCCTTAGTCCAGCAGGTTCACTTCAAACTATAATTATGGCGTGATCCAATACACTTAAGTTAAACCAAATGCAGAAAGATGGCTTTATAAGCAAATAATTAATTGAAGACTCTCAGGGACTTTTATTAAGTGAGCTAGGTGCACAGAGAGCACAGGGAAATGCCAGAGAAGCATCTGTAATCAGCACTCCAAGTATATTTTTTTTGTGTGAGCTTTCCATTAATTCAAAGTAAACTTGATGATTACTTGAGGAAGTCTTTAGTTTGACATCATGCCATGTGGGAGGCAAGTCCACTGAATAAACTGGGCTTGAGTGAGTCTGTGGAAGATGTTGATAGTAAGCTTTCAATGCTCCAAAAACACAGTGCAAGGATCTGTGACAGCTGCCTCCATGAAAAGAAACATGCTTTTGTATGCATATGTGTGGTTACACATGGAAAACATTTGGGTACAAAACCACTACACTGAAGACAGAGGAAAATTCCACAGATTATGCAATCCCAGCCATTAAATACTGAGATTCAGTTGTCATGTTACAGATAATTATTTTTCTTGGGACATTTTCAGTTATAGCTTGCAAAGAAATTAAATCAATTTTGCGTGGAAGTCAAAAAAGTTTAACTTGGGCGAAGTTTCTTCGAAGGATTTAGAACTGTAAGAATACCTTTCCTTCTTAAACTGAATGAAGTGCAAGTATTTCCTGAACTCACTAAAAGTATGTATCACACATCTGCTTATTGTATCTTGCCAGTTTTTTACCACTGTCAGGTAGGCTTACTGCTTTGTCTTTAAAATACCAACCCAGATCAATCTTAATTATGCGTTATCCCTCGGGCTTAACTAAATATTTGTAAAGAGAAAAGCTGACCTCTGCATGGGAACAAAACAAAAAGCCACTCGTTTTAATTATTAAGACAGAGTAAAGCAACTTTTTGTTTGTTTGCAAGTATTAATATTAATATATCCTGGAAATTATTAGCCCAAGTTAATTAATAAAACATAGCAATTCTTAAGCAGAAAACCTTTAAGTTCTGTAAATAAAATAATTGTATTAGTGGGTAACAAAATTAATATTATTTTAGTCACAGGAAAGTATAATTAAAAGAGAGGAAGTTGGGGTATCTTAATTACATTCTTGACTGTAACAGCTTGAGTGCCTAATTTTGGCACATTTCTGGTTGTCTGTACACTATTCCTTCTCCTCGTCTAAAAAGTCACCGGCTTCCCTAATCTCCGGTCATGCTGGCAGAAGTAATTCACTAATGCCTATAAGAGCAAAATGGCCTAAAAATAAATAAATAAACAAAATAGTTTTAACCTGGATTTCACTAATCTGATTTACAGCTCAGCTGCATAAATGCTTGTGCCAGCATAAAAGGAACAAGATCAAGCAGTGAGGTGAACGGGTGGACAAATTGCTTCTTTTGGAACTACCAGCTTAAAATGTTCATGTAACATCACCTTTAATGGGTCCTGGGGCCTCTGAATGCACAAGGAGGAGTCACAGCCTGTTTTAATCATACATTACACATTCTTGCTAAAGTTAGATAGAAGGTTCACCATGACCTCAAAACAAGCAAGGTTTTACCTCACCTGAAAGAATATTCTAAACTGTTCCCCATCACAGCTCTATAACTCAGGCTTAAAAGTGTGTAATAGTATGTGTACTCTGCACAACTACGAATCATTTTCCAGATTTGGAAGCTTTTGGTTTTCCTGTTAGTTGTTTTGTTGTTGTTGCCTTTTTTGTAGGAATCAAAAAGTAATTGAGCTTGGAAGGGAAAGCACTGACTTCAGAGGTAAAGCAGGTTGCTCAGGAACTTATCCTCTTGGGTTTTCAATGGAGATGGTAGAGATGCTACAATCTGTGTGGTCAAGTGTATGATCCATAAAAAAATACTTTGACAGAAACAACACTGGTCATCAAGTATAAGTTTTACATACGTTGCTAAATCTTTCTTTACTTCTCCGTGATTTTGGAGAAATGCTTCAGCTCATCTGTTCACAGTCTGACTTGATCCCATTCCTTATCCTCGTTTGAAAATAACACCTTTTCCAGGGTTCCTGGCTATCACCTGTGGGGATATAGCAATGTTCAGTAGTTACCCTGCAGGAAGGCTAGGGTTGGTTTCATGCAATTAATTCTCTAACTGTGTACTTAATTAAGAGCCTGCAATATCTCTAAGAACAGTGTAATAACAGTCCATCCACTAGAAAAAATCCCACCTAAACACTACAGTAAATTTCTTGTGAAACACCCAGGAATTAGAAGAAACAAACAGTACAAAAGACATTTTAATGAGATGGAAATTTAAGGTTAGTGTTTCTTCATCAGTTCATTGAGTTTTGCACATTGAGCTGCTTCTGTTAATGTGGCTGTTCTTCTGTTGACCGAATCAAAATGGAATGGTGGTCTGTCTTTGCTTCCAAAGCATTCTAAGTGAAATAGTTCTGTTGCTGAATCTTCTTGACAAGTATCCCAATATGAAGAGTTGTCTTTTAACTGTCCTAGTCCGTTGTGTTACGATGTGGCAAGCTGGGTGCTCAGGACTTTGAGAACTACTGTGGTTGTAATCAAGACAGCTGCAACGTGTAATTCATGCTGTAGTAGCAGCTAAACCAAGAGAGGCGGAGGAAATCTGATGGGAATCTAGTTCTTCCAGGCTTAAGAGCTGCACAGGAAGGCTAGATGTAAGCTCAGGCACTTGCACCTTATCTCCCTCTGAATTCTTTGGAGGACCTGAAAGTGTTCTGGCAAGGCATTAGTACTTAGTACTGTACTAGGACTGGTGTGGTTTACAAAAGCTCTCAAGTGTTCTGTCTTTCTGTGGGCTGAAATGCGAGTTATAAAGGTGCATGATAGCTGTTATCTTAATGTAGCCTGGAAGCAAAGCTACGCTGCTTTTTTCTATACCATTTTGTAGAGAATGTGTGCAGTACAGGCTTTTTATGGAGGATGAAAGCTAGTCTGACTTTTCTTACTGGTTTGGAGGAGGAAATTGTGTCTACTTCTTTAGGGAGTTATTGACAGCATAGTTATGCTTTTCCATAATAGAAAATAAAATTGTGTATTGATATGTCATAGCTGAAGAACACTAGTCTCATCCTAAAATGTTAGGATTTTGAAAGAGAAAGGGAATAAGTATAATGGATTGCACTTCTTTTATGTGTAGATATATTCACATCAAGAAAGATTTTACAGGAACATATGCAGGTAACAGTGTTTTCCATTTACTAATTCTAACTTTGATTACGTGTAATCTAAGGTTGATTACACATGGGAAAATGGATTTTTCCCTTACAAATTGTGGTATTAACACCTTTTTGTAGTAAGCAGGGCAGAAGACCAAGCATCGTTGGGAAGAATGGCAAAAGATCTGTTGGTGCAGGTGGCTGCTTTCATATGGACCTCATATGCAGTCCACTGGGGCTAGCTTCCCATTTCAGATTTCTACAGCGTGAGAGCCATAACAACTCTGTTAGGAAGCAAAAAAACATATGAGGAAGATCAGAGAAAAACCTTAACAGGTACTTTAGCCATAGTCTGTGCATAGTCTGAGAGGAATACATATAAATTTCTATGGCTCCACTTTGTTCTGTCAGCTCTGTCAGTCCATTGCCATAGACTCAAATGCAGATTCACTGCTGAATGGTGTAAGAATCATAGCACAATTCTGATCAGATGTTTAGCAGCTTATAATGAAAGCCAAAGGAAATAATAGAATGCTTATGTGAGGCATCCTGATATCCAAGTTCAGTTTGCCCTGGAAGTGGGACATTCATACCACTTCAGGTGTTGAAGAGGAAATCAGTGAGTAAAATTGAAATCTATATTGTGCAAAGAGTCTTGTTAAATGGTAGGAACCATCTCTTCTCATCCTAAAACTACTGCTTTTATTTAGCTAAATTTGAGTTTTTCTGCTGTCCCTCCATTATGATGCTGGAACATCTAACCATTATTTATCAATACATTCACATAGCCTCTTAATCAAACAGAATTAAATACAAACAGTTCAGGTTTCAAAAGCAGGAATTAAGCAGCAGAGATCAAATGAATTTCTGAAAGTGTAAGAGTCCACAGCAAAAACAGAAGTAGAACCCAGTGCACACTATTGTGAGGTGCAGTAGGCAGATATACAGATACACCAACTATGAATCAATTCTCTAGTTCAGAAAGATTGCTAGTATTTAGTAAGATTGCATCTGCTATACTTAAGTTAGCTGAACTCTTTGTAACAGTAGCAAATAGAGATATCTCTTTTCTTTCTTATTATGTGTGTGATGTGATGGTTCCTTGCAGTCAAATACAGGGGTATGTCTGTTCCCTTGAGTTTAAGGTGTTAACCCATATCCAATCACGGATGGCAGGATTGGAAGGATCCTCATGAAACCATCTCCTCTGTCTCCCATTTCAAGGCAAGATGTCTGTGCTTATCCCTGCTGTTGCCCAACATGCCATTGCAGCATTCACAGACTCTTGCTTATTCCTCTGCTCACTTCTCATTTCTTTAATATTTCTAGACTGAATCTCCCCTACTGCAGTTTAAACGCATTACTTCTTACGTGCCCATGGGTAGAAATATCATTCTCTCCCAACATTAGTTCCATTTTTTCAGTCTTTTCTCATGTTGTCTTGGCCACTAATCATTCTCACTGCTGTCTTCTGGAGCCACTCCAGCTGGTAGAAGTTGGTCACAATGAGTGGTACCGAAAACTGAGGACAGCATTTCACCCCAGATTGTGTCAGTGCTGAAGGCAGCTTATGGATTTCTTCTCCCTGTCTTGAAGACTAATGTTTGAGTCCTGTATCTTTTTTTTTTCCCAGTACAGTGATTGCCTTTTCATAACAACTTGACCTTATTGACTCATATTCAGCTTCTGATCTACTATAAAACAGGTAACTGTTTTAAGGAACTACTAGACAAAGGAAACTGTTTCCTTTGCAGCCTTTGTACAACAGCTTATTTGTCCCTGAATGCTGGAGCCTTCCCTTTGTTTACTGAAATTCCTTTTCTTCAGTTTGTCTCTCCAGTTTGACCAGATAATTTTGAATTCTCATTCCATAATCTCATATCTTTCAGCATTTTTCAGCTCTTAGTTATGCAGAAATTTAATAAACAGTATGCTCCTTTCCTGTTCATGAGTGGGGAAAAAAATAGAGCAAATTCAGGACAGAGTAAGGCAAATGACACGTCTTTCTGTTTTATAAAGTTTCTGATTAACAATGAAGAAAAATAATTGAAGTTTTACTGTTTAATTTTCAATGACTGAGAAATGGAAAAACAGTATGTAAAATAAGATGCATGTTAGTAAAAGATACATATTTCAAGTTCCACTCTAACTTTGTCTGCATTCTGTGTGAGTTTAAAAGACGCAGTGAAGAATGAATTACAAATATCAGGCTCTAAAATTCAAGTTCTATTGGTTAATGTTCACGTATAGCTTGAGTTTGCAGTCCTTCCCTGATGGGAGGACAATTTCATTTTTTAAAGTTTCATCCTATTTCCTTTCTGAGGCTTGATTTTAGGCTATAGAAGTATATTGAAAATTGGGGGGAAGATAGGAGATAGTGTGCCATTTTTCCAATCTCCAATATCAGGAACCATTTACAGACTATCAAGTCATCCAAAAACTTCAAAGCTATCAAAACTTTAAAGCCACACAGAGGAGCTTGAATAAGATAATAGTACAGTTCTATTAATTAGTCTAATTGAAAATCTCATCTCTGTTAATCAGTTTTTCATGTATTACTTGTAATATTTTCCAGATTACCCTGGAATTATTTATGATCAAAGAAACAACTTCATGAATTTCTCATATGAAAAGCAACCAAATGATAACAGAAAAAGAGAAAATAACCTTGGTGAAAGTTTTAACATGAGAAAAAGCAAATAAATTGCTAAGGCATTTTGTTCCTTTAGTCCAATATTAATTACTCTAATTGAAAATCTCATCTCCTCTGTTAATGAGTTTTTCATGTATTACTTGTAATATTTTCCAGATTACCCTGGAATTATTTATGGTCAAAGAAACAACTTCATTAATTTCTCATATGAAAAGCAACCAAATGATAACAGAACAAGAGAAAATAACCTTGGTGAAAGTTTTAACATGAGAAAAAGCAAATAAATTGCTAAGGCATTTTGTTCCTTTAGTCCAAGACTCCATTAACACTGAGGGTTGTGTGCTGTGTTACCTGTTCGGTCTGAGCTGGGCACAGAGCGCTTCAGTCACTTCTCTCTTGAGCTCCAATTTCTATGATTCCTCCTTCAGACTGGACAAACTGCTTGAGAGAGTGGGAACATGAAGGTAATGCTTTTTCTTTGACTAGCAGCTGCCAGATACCACAGTGTCAGATTTTATTCCTTTCCTCAGGCTGTGTGGAAGCATCTGAGGACAACAGATTCTGTCACATATTCACAGCTTCGTAAATATTGAAATCCCTGATTTTCTCTGTAAAGACAATGACTGTATATTTTCATACCCATAAACAGACCTGTGAGTACACTCACCAGGAGCTGTATCTGCTGTCTTTTGCAAGTATGTAGGGGGAGAAAAAAAACAAACATAAGGTCTGATGTGAAAATATAGTCGTTAATGCCTTTTGATATTTGTACATAGAGTTCTGAAATGGCACTCTCAGGCACATGATATCTTGCTGCTGTTTTCTGTGCACCTGATATTATCACTTAGAGTCAGTCAGCTGTGGTGAGATCCCATTTAAATCCAGTGGAAGGATGTGGAAGCAGGTGTGCCAGAGGAGCCCTGCACAGCTCTGCCAGCTGTGGAGCAGCTGCTCTGCTGAGGACTTGTGTATGGCAGGTAGGACTTAGATTTTTCTCAGTGGCTTGTGTGGAATCCGGAAGACCACTGTCCTGGCCTGCCAAGTAGAGTTTTCTACTGCAGAAACTTGCCCAATGAGAGGTCTGATAAAGCCAGGAAGAATTAAATTATGGACCCAAGGGATTTGTTCTGTCTCACTGAGCTCATGGAAAGAGCTTGTAGCATCTCCTGAGTCACCACTTGACTGCCTGTGGTATTCTTCCGCTGTAAACTGGAAGAAGCCAGAGCTGTTTGTTTTTTTCTCCAGTGACAGAAAGATTTACTTTTTGCTTTCAGTCAGATCAATTTACAGCAACTGTGAGATCTCTTATGCAGCCTTCTGGGGAGATAAGCAGTTTTAAATCTTAAATCTATAAATCTTTACAGATTTTGATGCTGATCAAGCACAAAGCAAATCACCGATGCGTAAGAAATCTACTGGTCACCAACAACAGGCAGCCAAAGGTCGAGCTAAAAGTCCTTCCAGAATTTGGCAGTTTCAGATATTTGGCCGTTGTTTGCAAAGGTTGTGAGATGTCTTAGATGTCTGCACTGAAGGAAGTGACAAGTCTTCATCTATATCAAAAGCTCCTTTGTAGAGGAAAAGACCACCTCAAATTCATGGTGGACAGGAGAGGACAAAATGAGCCTAGCTGGAGGTAGGGTAACGTTACACAGTAGCAAAAATTTTCTCACTGAGGGGGGAGGCAATAGACATCTTTATCTGTAAAACCAGATCAGACAAACAAACATCAGGAATTATATCTGTATAGGTGTTCCACTTTGGGTAGTAAAGAGAGGCTTCTAATCTTGAAATCAGAAGTGTCTTACTTGGACGTTCAAGCCTAGTGTTCACCTACTGAAACAGGATGTTTGATTCTTCAGTTTTTAATTAAGGAAGCCAGTGATAAATATAGAAGGAATTTAGAGGAAAGCCATAAAAAAAAATGCATTATACAGGAACAAAATCTATGTAAATTGACAATGCAAATTTATCTATAGATGTCCACATAAAAACAGAAGTGTGATACTATAACCTTAGTTCTATGGAACAAAGATATGATCCAACAGCTGAAAAAAATGAACAAAAAACCAACTCTGCTGGAACCACCTCCCTGACATTATTTAAATCAAGTTTGAATAGTCTTCTTTAAAGGAAGAACATAAATGTGCCAGTAGGAATTAACTGGTGTACAGACTATATGCAGATTAGACCAGACAGTAACTCCAAATTTGGGGTGGAAGAGCTGTCATGGGAGTGTTGATGGAATCCCACTAGTTCTATTGCTTTGGGAAGGAAGGAGTAGAAAAGAAGTAAGCAAGCAGTCATATGTTTGTATGAGTCCAGAATAGTTTCATTGTAATCAGTTGCACAGCATGGGGAAGGAAATAGGTTGGGTTTTTTCTTATTAAATCTAGTGTTTGTTCTAATGCACGTTTAGTTCTAATGAGATTTGGTTTTGTTTTTTTTTTAAACTAACAGGAAATAATGGAGATAAAGGAAAGATTTTCATTTTTTTTGCCAATAAATATAGAGAGTTCAGGGGCAACTGAGCTGTAGATTACTGAATCTTTATCTTAATAATGAGTTCAGCAATCCCTTATCCAGCAAACAGGGCTTCTGTGTTGATCAGCTTGGGAAAGGAATCTGTTAAAAATAGTATATATGATAGCCATAATTATTTAATCTAGATAAATAATATAAAATATATTAAAATAATAGTGTTTTGTGGCAGACTATTTTGTGATATAATACAATCCTCAGTTTTTAATATTATTTGTTGATTGCACACGCCCTCTTTTTTTATTATGAGCTTCTTAAAGTCACCTGAAGTGTAAGTACAAAGGACAAGGTGAAATCAAAAAGCATTATCTAATTTCTCAACTTCAAACTCATAATTTTTCTATGTTTTTCTGTAACTGATTTTTTTACATAAGCTGCTTTTATAGCTTCCCCTACAAGTATTCAACATTTTTATGTGGGGGAGGCAGGGGGCTAAGTTGTATTCCTGCT
>NW_008616745.1:23625-44833 GCF_000691845.1 Merops nubicus
AAAACTTTCTAACATGAAGCTACAGCTCTTGAAATTTCAGCTTATGACTTGCTCTTTGGAATGTAACATCTTTAGTTATTGTGTGTATTGACAGACAAATTCTGCTAATAGAGGATTTTTTCTGGATGATAGCAGCTGATACATCAACCTGAGGTGTTTGGGTTTTTTTTTAATGAAAGAGCTTATTTTAAAAATTCCAAAATGTGAACAGACAATGCTTAAAAAGTAGAAATATTTTAAACCATTATTTATTAATGTGGCTTCATAAAGTTTGGGGCTTTTTTTTGTGAAGTAGCCAGTAGATATACAGGATATTATTGGAAATGGCTTTGCAAGTGATATACTAACATAATGACTTGGTAGAGTTGAGGATATCTATGTTCAAGTTAGCTATTTAGAGAGCTTTAGGGACTAAAGTATTTTTAGGACCATTTAGTCACCATCATTTTAGTAGCTTCGCAATGTGATATGAGAAGACCTAAATTTTCTCTCACAGATTGCAATGGGGAGCTCTAAGAACTAATTCATAAATATCTTTATACTGGGAGCATACTGTATGTGTTGTTGTAGAAAGGTACCCAAAATAAAATTAATTGATTATTACAAATATTAAAGTGGTTGGGTACGCTAGTGTGCAAGCCACATGTCAAGCTTGGAGTGCTTAGCCTTATCAATGACTTTTGGAAAAGTGTCCTACCAAGAAAGAACACAGATCTTGAACACACAGATGTCTTTTATTCTCTGTTTAAGCTATGCAGGATCAATTTTCAAGCTCTCAAAACAGTTTTCTACATATTTATCATATCCTTGTTTTGCTAGTACTCAGGCATAAACCATGCAGACTGGATGGATGAGCATATGATGGGGCAGAAAGGCCAAAGTTTGGAACTAAGATTTGCTACACAGAGGGGTCAGCTGCATAACACCATATGAGCCAGCCTCAGTGTCCTTGTTGTCCAGAGTTGTCAGAAGCAGACATTCAGTGTATTTGAAAATCATCTGTGTTTGAAGGCACAGACCGACTGCTCTTCAACCATGCATGGAAACTTGAATTCCCCCATCACTTACATGCAGTGATTCAAGGTAGCTCCCACTGCCTAAGAACCAGCTTATCTGATATGCTTGATACTGTGATGCTGTTCATATCCTGAGTTGAAATGTATGTTTGGAGAGCATAGAAATTAATATCTGAACCTGTATTGGCTATTGGTCTGGTCTACAGCTATGGATTGCAGCAGAGAGTTCCTCTGAAGTGTACTATTCTGCTGCAGAATGACTTTTTGAGCTAAGTGGCATTACTTGAGGGTTTTCTTCAGCTTTAATGCATTAGGCTTAGTACAGTATTTAAAATAATCATAAACTCTAGATTATTCCAGGGCTTTTTGATACTCACTTATCATGTTGTTTTGTGGCAAATGGCCAGTATGGCAACACTCTGACGTGCTGACTAACATATTTTTATGATTGGTGTTGGCTCTTCTCAGTGTTTTGCTTTCCCCTCACACTACCAGAACGTACCTGCGAGTGATAAATCCTTCAATTTGAATAGCCCGTGCATCACTTCTGTTATGAACTGCTGAACTATAAAAGGACTTCCACATATTAGATACTGAATCTCACTATTTTCTAGGTGCGAGCACACTCTACTATCCCAGACCAATATCTGTTGGGAAGATGATTTTCAACTTTAGCATCTGTAGGATTATCAACTTGTTTCCAGAAAGAATTCATCTGGGAAAATATGGATGTGAAACATTAGATTTTAAGGAGAATAAAATATTTTAAAATATTGCCAAAGAAAAATTTCTTGCGTCGGTATGATCCCTTCCTAGCCACAGGTATAGCTCATTTCTTTGATGTGTCAGGTTTTACAATATTTCTCTTGATTTTCATCCAACGGTGCTGAAGTTCTGAATGATAAATCCAGCTTATTGGAGTACTGAAGGACTTTCAGTGTTAAATTACTTTGAAGATTCCTTCAAAGTAATTTAACCTCTCCTCAAGACCTAAACGAGCAGAAAGAACTAAAAGCAAGTGTGCTGCAGAAACAGTAACAGTGATTACTTTGTTTCATTTGTGCACAAATCAGAACAAATAAGCCTTTCTTTTATGTTCTGTGAAAACAGAAATGGTTTTCCCCTTAATACTGCATTGTTTTTAAGGCACTCTCTGCCTGTTTTTGCATAGAAATGGTTTTCCCCTTAATACTGCGTTGTCTTTAAGGCACTCTCTGCCTGTTTTTGCAAAGTTGCAGAAGTAGAGGCACAAACCTTCAGTTCAACAGGAGCGAAAAGTCTTCACCCTTTAATAAGGAATGCTTGAGAAGCTCCAGAAAGTACAGAAAAAGCTGTACAGATGATAGTACAGGTAGTTACCTGGGGCAGAGCTGAGAGCAGTCTGTGAGCCTCCAAATTTACCCTCACACAGCCAAAACTTGCAAGCTTCATAAAAATTCATAATGCTGCCAATCCATGTTTGCTGTTGTTAACCTCCCTAAAAATCATGATATGTATAGGGAAGGATAATTTGAAAGACGTGCTGGCATTTTCAAGGGTTGCTGACGTTTGAGAAGCAGTTTGCAGGCTCATCTTAATATGAAATATTTGTTAAGCTTTTTGCTGAATGGGGGGGAAATAATTTTGGGTGTAGAACTGCGATTTGAGACTAAATTTTAGCACCCAGTTTCTCCTTCAGTGCCACCATTTGAAATAGTGTCTGCTTGGAAAACAGAAAATTTTTTAGAAGGAATTCCTCTAAAAAGACAGCAGAAGTAAAGTCAACAGTCTTCTGCAGTGCTCCTTGGTGTGATACAGGATGCTGTGTTACAAGTTGTGACATTTTTAAATAACACTGCAAACCTAAATGCTCACTATGAATCCCCTGGCCTGCCACTTTCGTCCCCACTCCTACCTACCACCCACTGATACAGCTTGTGAGTTAACTAAATGTTCTTGGTTTAATTCTGTTGCAAGAATTGCTTACATAAGTATGGCAATTAGCTTCAACTGATTATGGCTTTGGGACCCTTTTAATGCATTCTGTCTTCAGTTACTATGATATTGCTTGTATATTCTTGACCCTGGTAACAGATTTTTGCTTGTGAAGAGTATACATTTTTGAAATAAGATTAAAAATTATCAACTTAAAAAGCTGTCTGTTTGCTCAATATCAAAACTGCATGGAGTAGGAACATGAGATGCCTTCTGAGACGTGACCAGAATAATTTTGAGGAGGAGGATGTCAATTTTGTTGTAGATGAAGTATATACTGTGGAAAAAAAAAAAAGCTGAAATGAACCATATAAGACAAAATGCAGATTCAAGGACTAAAAAGAAAATGAAAACAAAGTGAAACCTGCACAGACATAAAAAGAGAAAAGTAAAAAATGCATATCCTATTACACACTGAATTTCTCTGTCGTAATTAGGTCTGCCAGCAATGCACTCTATAAATATAGAATAACATGTCATTCTAGAGTTGATAAAAACATTCATATCCAAATAATTACATGTAGGGAATTTTCAATTACAAGATAATCTGCTGTCACTGATGCAAAAGGTGGTACAGCTGTTATGGTGAGACATTTCCAGTATAGCTATTTATAGCCAAATATCTCATAATATGTCAAGTTCAACCTTCAACATTATCACAGCAGATAGTCCTCAGCATCTAATTTTTAATGTCAGCATATCTTTTTGTAGGTCGTATTAACAACACTATGATAAGGGTCATCCCTTTTTGAAAGGGAAGAAAATTGTTTTTGTAGTGTAAAACTTATGGCATACAAAACTGCTACAGGAGTCCATGAATTAAAGTATTTTCCAGTTCTTGGGCAATCAAGTATTGCAGCCTGAGCCTGGTGTATAGCAGTATATTGGAAGAAAGTTGGAGAGTAAGTGATCAGCTTCTCTTGCTTATGTATGTGTTTAGGTTATTAAAATCTTTAGATGGTTGTAAAGTGCTTTGGAAGAAAGTTAAGCCTGTGATAACGTTTCCAAAGTGACTCGGATGCCCACAGTGGATAATGAGATCCCATTCCCAGACAATTGTGGCCTTGGGAATAGGTCTCAAAACTCTTTAGAGGACATGATCACTTCTGGTTCCCATGTAGGTAAATTGTGGGTAGAACCAGCAAAAACTGATCTGAGTGTGTGTGTAGGTAACAGCATTTTAAGGAGCCTATATACCTCTGAACCAGCTGTAACTGGTGCCTCTTTCATTCCTCTTGACTATGAAGTCTGTACAGTGTCTTCACCCACACATTGTGAATTAGTCTGTCTGAACTTCAGTACCTGAGCTGCTGCTGTTCAGTAGCCTCCACAGTGTGTCAAAGTTTTGATAAAAGCAATCAGTACAAAGGGAGAGGAAGGGCTACCAGAAGAGTTGTCGAAGCTTATTATTAATTTGTTTATAACATGAAGTGTTATAAAAATGTCATTGTAGTCTAAAACAGATAAAAGTGCCTTCTTGTGTGTGGCCACATAACTGGAAATTTCATCAATTCAGGCCTGCTGGGCTTGAAAAGCCAAGGCATCCATGAATGATTGAACAGTATTGCATTCCAAGTCAGCAGAACTGTTTCTCGAAACAAAGCCAGCCCAGTGAATAAATTAGTAGGGAAACGTTGGCTCATCTCTGCAGAAGACATTAATAAATACTGTGAAGACACAAAGACTGTCAGCATCCCTTTTAGATGCTTGAAGAGTGCTTCCTCAGTCCCAACTGAGGCATTTCTTGACTGTAATGTTTATGCATATGTGTGTTTGCACAGTTAGGGATTGCTGCTGCTAAGTGGTGTTCAAAAGAACCAGCACGCTGCCTGTTTCTTCTGGTAGGAAACTGAGTGATTTGTGTGACCTCCCTTCATTTTCATGGGCAGGCTGCAAGTGTCTGTTTGCATGCCTTTGGCAAGAACTGCTCACATCTGACTCCTGGAGCTACAAACTTTCTTCCAAATAATAGAAAAGGCTGAGACCACTTTTTAAAGTATGGTAAATGTGGGAGTAAAGATGACACCATATACACTTGCCAGAGGAAGGGTTATCACTGTGTAGCACAGGTTCCCTATGGTGGAAGTTTTTATTCCATAGGCTGTTTATATATTTTATCAAATGGATATTGGATGCAATATCAGCAGCAGGATGTTGATAGCTACCCTATATTAGGCAAAGTGGATATTTCCTTATAGCTGGCTATAGGCACGTGCAAGCTCACACACTTGCATGAACATAAGCACAATGCTTGGGGGCCTTGTAAAAAGTATTACTGGCTCCTCTAAGTGCTGCAGAGATTAGGTGGATCCCAAGGACTGCAATCAGAGACAGAGACATAAAACACTTTTAAGAAGGGTTTTTTTGGGTCCCTTCGT
Source organism: Merops nubicus (assembly GCF_000691845.1). NCBI lineage: Eukaryota > Metazoa > Chordata > Aves > Coraciiformes > Meropidae > Merops > Merops nubicus. Next base: position 28,994 of record NW_008616745.1, read on the forward strand.
GATATTTAATGCTACAGATCAAACCCAATGGCTTTCTGTATGTCAGGTGTCTACAAGTGGTAGTAGTTTATTTGATTAACTGTGTATGTTGCTCATGGGAATATATGAGAAGCAGTTGCATATCATGAGTATTGTTGAATGTGACAACAATGGATGTAATTTTTTTAATCCTACCACCCAGTTGGTAATTTTCAAACAATATTTTGGCCCACGCTATCACCATTTTTTTTCTTCAATAAGTATTTTTTAAGAATGATCTCAATACTGTTAAATCATTCTAAAATTCAAATTACTGTCATAAATGTAATGGTTTAGAACCCATGCAGGTTTTTTCAATAACACTACTCTCATAACATCAAAATGAATATAAGCCAATATCTCTCCCTTTGAAAGGCCTCTTGGCGTGAGTCTGGTTAATGTCTTGAACACTGTAAAACTATCAGTTACAGCCAGGTGTGGTTTACAGCTTTGAAAGCTAACTGAATTGGTTTTATTGGATTAAAAGATTAGATAGAACCTTAATTTAGATCTAAAATGTTGTTGTCTATAGACTTCATGCTATGCAAGATGTTAGTGTGAAGCTGACAGAGATCATCTCACCACTGTGCATGAGGTCAGGAGCACTGAACCCCAGGTCTTTTCCACCACATAGAGAGCAGCTGAACTTCTTAAAGCTGTTTCCTTTCTGAAGCCCTACTTCTTGGCTCTTAGATTGACAGCTCAAGTAGTAGCTAGTTAGCAGCAGTTGAATTTTTGGTGGATCTGTGTTTCTGTTCATAACTAAGCTCCTCTAGTCTGGAAGCTCCGGCCTACTAGATGCACTACTGTGTTGGCCATCTCCTGTGGAGAGAGTTTGGTGTTCCTGTCTTCCCAACAAGATAACAGGCTTTTTCCCTACTATAATTCAAAATTACGTTAAGTCCTTGGCTGGTATTTTTGCTATGTTGACACAGGAAAGTAGGAGGTCCCTGTATTAACTCCTGCTGGTGGTTTCAGGCCAAATTATGATGAGCTATGCCAGTGAAATTTGCCTTATCAGAAAATACTGAATCCTTTTACAAAAAATTAATAAAATCTGCATGTTCTTTCTGTAGCCAGCAAAAAAAATTACAGGGTATACGCTGCTGTCAGGCTTCTTTTCCTACCACACCAACTTCTTGTTCTCACACCACCAATGGTGTCAGAAAGTCACCAGAGGAACCCCCAGCAGATGACACTGCTGCCTCTGAAGTGCCTGCCTCAGCTTGGCTCTCCTGCCCGCTCACTGCTGGAAGTGAACATCAGCTGGCATAATGCTGGCTCCAGCTCTCCACTGCAGGATTTGCATGCACCAGGTGTGTTTTAGTAGCTGAGTTCAGTTTTACCTGACACTGCCCTAGTTCTAAAAAGTCTGATCCAAACTAACATAAAAAGAACCCCACCATTTAAAATATCTTCTTCAAATAAATGCAAAGCTCTGAGCTGTGGCATACATCCATCCCATTACTCTGTAAAAGGATCTTGTCCTCAGCTTCCTGCCTTGCAAGTCCTTCATTCCCTACTCTATCAAATTCTTGCTTTGTATCTTTTTTTCCTACTTATTTTCTTGATTTTGTGGAATCAGGCTACCCCTGCACTCCCAAACCCTAGCAGTGCTTTCAGTTTGCTGCTTCTAAGGATGCTGGTGACAGAAGGAATACGTATTTTCTCCTTGATGTCGTTGGTAAATTTCTTGGAGAACAACAAGTCTGAAGTACATCCATAGTGATGGAGTATCAGAGAGTTTCCCTAGTGCCTCTGCTGCCTTGAGTTTACTACTGTCATGGACCAAAATCCCACTCATTACATGTCCTGAGCAGCTTTTTGTGTTGAAAGGTGTAGTTTCTGATGACAGACCACAATGTGTCAATAATGCACCGTGCTGACACCATCTCCCCTTTTGGCAGTTAAGCCACTGAGGCCCATCTTCATACAGAATTGTGTAAGCTCATTAAAATGTTTAAAGTACTGAGTACTGCTGACGTTCCTGTGCTCTGCAGTGGTCTGAGGTCTATGCTTAAGACACTTGTGTTTCAGGCAGGGCAGTCACCATCCAGTGTGAACCAAAAGCTGTACAGCAATCGTGGTTATAGTGTTAAGTCCAGACAAGTAGGATTCAGTTGTACAGAAGCTGTTCCTGTCTTGAAGTTGGATCCAGTCAGGTCTATTTGCGGCGTGGCCCAAGCAAAGGCAAACAGAATCTCCCATGTCAACACATAAACCTTGTGAATGATCCTTAGCTTAAAAAGCCATTGTGTTTTAAGGCTTTCAGGTTAACTTCCAGTAGCAGATCTTGAAGTCTTATCCACTAGAAAGAAGATGCAGCAGATGCACTACTGTTCATTCTCAATACATTATCTTTCTTGTCTTTGCCCTTGAGTCTTTTGGATGAGCAATGAGGTCTTGACCACTCAGGAGATGGGATATGGTCTCATTTAAACTGCTGTATCTTCTGGCTTGAGTCCAAAGAAGTTATTTAACCACAGGACTTGTAGGCAGTGTGGTTGATCCAGATCTGTGTTAGAGTACAGTGTATGAAAATCTGTTTTATTTAAGAGTCATAAAATTATGGTTATTAGCCTTAATATCTTAGGGATATTTGAGTTCATGTGATTTTTTTTTTTTTAAAAATAATGTCTGTACTCTTAGTTACTGATAATAGCCTTCCCTTTCTCCCCCATACCTCTCCACTGAGTAATGTTTAGGAAACATCACTTAAGCTGCTTGAGAGCACCGATTTTTAATCTTGAGAAGCAATTCCTCTGTAGTTTAAGAACAACACTGATTTACAAGAACGTAAATCCAGGTTAACTGCACTAGTTTCTGCTGTCTGTATTTGTAATGATATAACTAAAGGCAAAATTTCATCTTATATAAAGAGATTTTTGAAAGTCAATTTTAACCTTTCTCAGAACACAACTTTATATGCGGTTGTTGGTGCTTAAATCATTAATCATGTTATACAGTGCTTTGATAGGGACCTCTCAGGTTTTCCCTATCTTGCACCCTATTTTGTGCCCCAGTAATGTTAACATATAGGTGGTTTATGCTACAAAACATTTTGAAAACTGCTACATCCCACAGCTGGGTGTACGTTTTGGAAAGGCATCTTACTGCATTTTCTCCCTTCCATCCTACCTCGGAATCCAGGACAAATTTAAAGCTGCTCTGTTCAGCTTTCCTTCAGCCCTCACCCTTTCTCTGCATTGCTGAACTGCAGTTAATAACCATGAATGGTATGCTGTGTCATAAAGGCTGAACATCATTTGCTCAGCCAGGATCCAGAGTACATTAAGCAACATATTGAGATTGAAGTCATGTCAATTCAACTGTTTAGTGGTTATGCATATTAAATGGCTGTTACTGGAATCATCAAAATCAATACTTCATTTATGTCTTAGGATGTGACTGCACTGGAGTTTCATTCCTTGTCTAATTATCCCTAATCTGCTGCTCCACACGCTCAGCAAGTGAAGCAATTGAGATAATAAAGTTGTACTAAGGCGACCCTGGCAATAATGCAAGTGTTTTGCATAATAAAAGAATTTTGTTCATTGTGTTGTTTAGTAGCAAAAACATTGTAAATAGGTAAAAAAACTGTAATTTTTAGTCAGATATACAAATACTGCATATTTATAGATCATGATTAATGTTGGTGCTCAATTTTGACAGGACATTATGTTTGGGTTTTGAACCTGCAGTAAGTCAGCAAGTGGAAAACCCACTTAGCTTGAAATGACATTTACCTATTCATTCCTAAAGATCCCCAAAGAAGTGGCAAATAGTGATTTGTTCAAGAGCAAAATGATTTTACATTTGATATATACGAAATTATTTTTTCTTCCCCTGTAAAGCACCCCAAGTACAGTTTTAAGAACTTTAATTGATATTTTTGTTAGGCAGGTGAAGTGCTAGGGTTAAACCCCCAGCCCTGAATGAGAGTTGGCATGTGGATGGTGTCCACAACCAGGCAAGAAAGACCCTCCTGATTGCTTTTCACCCAGGGTCTGACCAGCTTCCAGTGGGAACTGATGAGGAGATCACCAGCAGGTGCCTTCCACATTAACTTGGAGGTGGAGCAAGAAGCCACCTGTATAATAAGAGCTGACCACTTCCAGTGGATGTGCTGTGTGAGGATTGTGGCTATTGAAAGGGCTCCCTGACTTTTCATGGCAAGTGGAGTTCCCAGGATGACAGGACAGACATATGAAGGTGTCTCTGAGTCCCTGCTGTATTACAGGGCTTGTGGCCTGGTTGCTACCATCTCCCATGGCTTGGCTCCTTGCCTGGCTTGCTCTCTTCTTCACGACCCATGTGGTAGATGAGTGCATTGACTTGTTCCTCCCTCTGGCTGTCTGGCACTTTGGGTCTCTGGTGTGTGATGTGGGAGTGGAGGGAGGAGTTTGGTTGCTGGTCTGCATGTTAATGATAATTTCCTTCCATGACGGGCAAGCAGTCAGCAGAAGAGCAGGCAAGAGACTGTGTCTCTGGTATGTGATGTAGGAGTGGAGTGAGGAGTTTGGTTGCTGGTCTGCGTGTTAATGATAATTTCCTTCCATGATGGGCAAGCTGTCAGCAGAAGAGCAGGCAAGAGACTGTCCAATTGCTGTGAGTCCACTAGCAGGAGAAGAAAGCAAAGCATGGCACAGCAAAGTCATATGCTCTGGCTTAGCCTTGGTACCATAAGAACATCTCACATACAGTGAGAACACCTTGATTTGACCTTAGGTCCCTGATGCTGTGTGCAGAGTAGGCACATGAATTTGTAGCTGTAGGCTAGTGGATTCTTCTTCTTTGTTTCTATGATGGGACTCATTCGTTAAGCTGGGCCCTGTGAGAAACTCAGTGATGCACTGCTGGATCTCAGCAGCAGTTTCAGTGGGAAGAACCAAGCACAGAGCTTCAGTAACAGAGGAGAGCTACCAGTAGTAATTCCCACAGAATATAAACAACTGTCTACAAAAAGAACACAATCTCTTTTTGAATAATATCCATATTGCAAATGAGCTTATGTGTGTATTTTCCTACAGCCTTGGCCTTAAGAGTCAAAATCCATCTCTGGATTTTTATATAAAAACTGTAATCCTGACTTTTGTATGTAGGGGGACGGCCAGGGGCACTGTAGAGCTTATACCACCTGAACCTGTAAGAATTAGTTCAGGGTGTGTTCATGTGGGAGATCTGAACTAGAGATAAGGAAATAGAAATCCACATCTTAATGCGTAGGAGGTTAGCTGTTGACTTTCATGAGAAGACTTCACCTAGGGTTTGAGAGTTTTGGACAAAGCCTTGCAGTGGCTGTTATGAGTTGTGGATCAAAAAAATGTTGAATTAACATATTACTCAAAATACCACTAAAAAAATTATATTTGTGAGTTTTTTTCATTAGAGTTGACCATCCTGGAGGTCATTTTCAGTATTCGGAGTTCTCCTGACTTTGTTTACTAAGTGTATAAATCATTTGCTATTGTTACTCATCCTAAAGTAGGGTAGTGTAAGGTGTTTTCAAATTAACTTTCAGTAATAATAACATTCAATTATTAGTGTGTCTGGCAAAGAGTGGAATTACTACTCTCAGTAGCAGAAGTAGGACTGTCAGAAAGTATGATAGTCTAACCCCCAAGTATTCTAGTAATATATACTTGCAATGAACAGTCAGTATTTTGAGAGTCATTTTTGCTGAATGCTGTTGACTAACAATGCTTGAGTTGAAGTACACTAGAAATCTGAATATAAGCTCGAGGGTTTTTTAAACAATTCACTTTTTAATTACAATTTTTTGTGATAGTATTTCAAGCAATATTATTTGTTTTCCATCTTATTTCTAATAATCGTTAAATTATTGTTCATAGTACAAAAACTCAATAGGAAACCAAACAAGCTTCAGATTGTTCTCATAATTAACACAGGGTGTCTTGGAAAACAAAGTATATATATTCTTGATCTTGAATTTTAACTGTCTTTCAGTAAAAGGCAAAACATTTCAAAGGTGCTGGGTTCCTTCAGCATTTCTGGAGAGCCCAGATTGTTAGTGCCTGATGTAAAAGATTTGAAATGTTTACTCTTTGCTAAAGGTCAGCCAAAATAATAATTATAGAGAAAATATTGCTACAGAAGCCAAGAAAAAAAAATATTTTTGTAGAAAAGGATTATCAGCACTATTCTAAGGCTTCCTGCCTTCCCCAGGAATTCAGTTGTGATTGAATTTTTGCCATATCGCAGTTTTGTAGAAAAATCACTAGTTGTGATCGTTATGGTCCATGGGCTAATTGTTGAAACTTCATGTTTTCACTGAGACATCCATTTCTGGAGTTTTAAAACTCGTGGTTTCACACACAACTAAGTTTTATGCATTCAAAGTAAAGCCCAAAAGCCACCTTCTTATTTGGTTTCAAATGTATTTGCATTTTAAGTATATCTGATAAGATCCAATTACTATAAGCTTAGGGGCAGACTTGTATTTTCTTTTAATAATTATAGTATTTCCTAATATTTTGTCTTGTTACTTTGAAATATGCTGTGAAGACTGGATATAAATAGTGATTTCAGTAGCTTATAACACATATGTAAATGTTCACCTCAGCCAAGGTTTGTGTAGTAAGGTGCTGAATGTCTTTATTTCCAAGGAGTTGGGAGGTGGAGTAACTGTGAAAATGCTGTTACAGTGGCAAGTGCTGAGAAAGCCAAGATGTGCTGGTTCAAAGGTATGGAAAAAGAGACCCCAATGTTTGTGTGAAGTACAAGAGGACAGATCCCTTTAGGGAGCTAGCAGTACCCAGTAGTGATTGTATTGTTCATGCTCATATCAGGGAACAGTGTAAGCCTCATCTGAAGGTGATAGGAATATGTCAGACATTTCATTTCTCTCTTCCTTAATCAAAGGACACTGACACAAACAATATAGGAGAATTACTACTCAACCTGATAGAAATCCTTGAAAGGCTGAATGTTTCCTTTACTTCCTTGAAACAAGTTTGCACTGAATTTGTTTTGGCTGTAAAACAATACAACCACACTATCTATAGCAGAGTATTCATAAACATGTATCACCAGCTCGTCTGTTCAAAGACTAGTTTTCTTCTTACTACATATTTATGTTTCTATTTATTTTAACTTACTTAAGGGTAGAACACTCGTAGCTGACATTGGTAGCAAAAGATCATTTCATCTAATGGGTTTATATTCTGTGCTTTTTAAATTATTTCACAGCAATATTTATACAAAGTCTTTCATATCTATAACTCTTTGAGCTATGGTGATTCAGCAAGCAGTGAATTTCCCTTCATTATTTTCTTATTTCTTCAAAGTGTAAGGAAAGTCTTACAATGTTTTAATGCAAGAATCATGAAATATCTTCTACAGGTCACTTCAGGCCTATGTTACCTGAAAAATTTAAAAAGACAGAATTTTGAATGCTTTGAATCTTCTGTCATTTTTTGAGGGGAAAAAATGTATTGCTAAATGCCTTGGATGTGTATCACTTCGAATTACAGAATGCTAACCCAAATTCATCCCACTCACTTCCTTAAAGTGAGATTGCCTTTTATTAACGTTTATTTTATTTATGGAGCATCTTCTATTAGACCTGATGATTTAGTTGGGAAAAAAAAAAGTTATATTCATTATGTCAGCTACTTTAAGAGTGCAGGGAAAACAAGGGCTTGCAGTACAGATCAACTCTTTGATTAGACTGTCGCAGCTACTTAACACTGATATTATTAGTTCTCATGCAGACATAATTTTCCTGAAGCATCAAGGAGTCTCTTGACTCATGAGTGGCATTAAGTAATCCTATTACCTGCATACTGTTTAAAATAATTTACATCAAGAGAATGAAAGCATAAAGCATGAAAGCATGAGACTAAACAACAGCTTTTCTTTCTCCCTCTGGGTTTTGTCTTGTGTCTTTTGTGTCTTGTACATTCACACTTCTGCCTCAGCATAAAATAATGGGTAGTAGGAACTTTGTGAAACTTGCTCTCAGCTCCTCAAGAGTTCTCTCCTCATGTATTAAAAATTAAACTTGATCTCTGCTCTTTTGGAGTAGCATTGATAGTTCCTGACATTGGTGTATGCTACATATTTTAAATCACCAATTCTTGTATAGACATACTGAAAGAGCTTCTCAGAATTGATTTCTCATGATGTTCAATCAATATCTGACTCAAGTGCCTATCACACTGTTCTCTAATCACTTGTCTAAGCAGCAGACTGTGAAATTCTTCAGCTAACTTGAGTAAGAATATTTTAAGAACATATCTTAAAGCTCAATATTGGAATTTAGATTTTGTCTGTTTTATTAGTCTTAGCACTGACTCTGCAAGATTATAAAAAGCAATTTAACTTTAAAGGATCAAGTCCCATTTACCTGAGTGACACTATCCAGATTTTACACAAGTAACTCTGCATAGTATTGTGAGAAGATCTACAGTGAAGAGTGCAAATGTGGTGGTGTTATAAAGTGTAAAGGTTTAAACTGGTAAGAGAAAAGCACTAGAGTGTCTGTGAATCCCAAGCTGGTGTGAACTAGAAGCTTTACTAACACATTAAGTACTTTGTATATGCCACATATGATGTAGACAAGATACTGAAGAAATTTTTCAAACCTTGAAGGACATATGTTTTTGGCACCTTTACTCATAATGCAAAAGATTGCTGCTAGGATAAATATAAAATTTTCTGAAAGGTTTAATATCTTTTACTATTCTCATTGGGTGTAAAAAGATTTAAGTTCACAATAAACACTATTACCATCATCATCATCATTTTCTTAGAACTATAGAGTGGTTTGTGTTGGAAGGGATATTTAAAGGTCATCTGGTCCACCCCCCCTGCAGTGAGCAGGGACATCTTTAACTAGATCAGGTTGCTCAGAGCCCCATCCAACCTCACCTTGAATGTTTCTCTGTATGAGGCCTCTACCACCTCTCTGAGCAACCTGTTCCAGTGTTTCACAACCATCACTGTAAAACATGTATTCCTTATATCTAGTCTAAATCTACCTTCATTTAGTTTAAAACCATTACCCCTTCTCCTGTTGCAATAGGCCTTACTAAAAAACCTGTCCCCATCTTTCTGATAGGCCCATAGGCCTATAAAAATACCTGAATCTTTTCCTATATCCTGTTCAAACATCATGGATCTCTCTTCTCTAGGGTCTAAATCTTATTTCCAGACCTGTGTCATGAGTGAAGTTATCAATTTAACTTGTTCCGTGCACATACTAGTCTAATTTTACAGGTGTGACCAGGGAAATATTTCTTTATGGAGATATTGAAATACCTGAGTATTCGTGGGAGGAAAAAAAATAGTGAGTCTCAGTAGGCATTGCACTATTGTGTTGGAATAAGCTCCAAATCACACCCCAAAAGAGGTGCCTTAAATAGCAAAGAAAGTTTGGCACAGTCCAATTTGTAGATAAATGAGCCCTATTGTTCACAGCATGAACAAGTACCTACCATGTCAGTGCTGAAGTAACTGCTCCAGGATTTAATTTTTAATGGGTAATGCCTCTATTAACATTTTAATAAATGCTTTATTATATGCATTCTATCAGTGCCAAAGTTTATTCTTATTTTGCAGTTTTTTATTCTGGACCTTCTTTGCAAAACTAATTTTCTAATTTTTCTAATTTATAATAATTTCTCTAAGAGAAAAACAAAGGTTGTGTCTCAGATCATTAAATGGATGCAAGTTTTCTTCAGTGCACATCAGAAACTGGGGGAACCAAACTAAAATGCTGAATATGGATCCAGATTCTAAATTTGTTAAGCTTAGTCCAGTTCAGAAAGCTCCCTTATTTGCTTATTTTTCCCAGCATGTTTCTCAGCAGAATGAAAAATACAAAATGCAAGTGTATGTTGATATTTAGAATCTATCATGGGTCAATGTTCAGAGCTAACCACTGGAATTTTTATTACTTAAAACTCTTTTTTCATAAAGAGAGTCAGTATGATCTTAGGTTTAGCCTTCACAAGTAGACAGGATCAGTTCACCTCTAAGCAGATTGCAGAGTCCCAAGCATCTCTAGGCTCATATTGATATGAGTGCATGCTTGGCTTCACCCCACGTTTGGTACCTGGACATGGACCTACCACTGCCTGGACTCTGGACCTACCCAACTGGTAGGACCCTTTGCAGTGGAAAGGTTCACAGTGGGGAAGAAGGGGGGATGGACCATAAGTGAAGGCACCCTCCATACAATCTGACTTTCAACAACCTGATTATCAGTGAGCCATGAATGCTCATATAGTGTAATTACTTAACAAAGGCTAAATTGGCCAAAAGAGCTGACTTTTTTGCAAGTCCGGTATGGCCAAATGACCAGAAGTGATTTCACTACTTAAATTGCCTTCTACTATATGAGGTACATCAAGAGGAATTTTGTCAGAGTTAAAGCTGTTGGATAAAATTGTTAATTTCTGCAGATATTGAGACAACTTTGCTTACAGTACGCTAACTTCATACTAAAATGTTTCTTCAATGTGTACTTTTTTTTTGCCCAGTAATGGACTGTTTTCATATTACTGGATTACATTATCCAGTAACATTTACAAACCTACTTGAAAAATTACAAAGCCTTTTCTGAATGTGCTAGAGAGTGTAACAGTGATACTTCCCTGCTATCTTCATCTGTCCAAAGCTGTCAGCATGCAAGCTTTATTTCTACTTGCTATCTGCTGTTCCATCAATCTGCATTAGGCTGGTCTCCATGTCCTTCTCCATGTGCAAGTGTTGTCATCTGTACTAGTAAAGCTGAATTTGGTTTTTTTATTATTTTGTCTGACATTTAGGCCATTTGAAGTAAGCCTGTCTGCTGATCCCATCAGCATTGTGAACGTATGTTCAAGCATGTGTTTGTGCTGCTCTTCTTCAACGTGTACTTCACACTTCAGTCTCCACATCCCATATCAGTGCTCTGCCTTGACTCTCAGCATCTTGCAGCCCAGAAAGCCAACCAGATCCTGGGCTGCATCAAGAGAAGTGTGGCCAGCAGGTGGAGGGCGGTGATTCTCCCCCTCTGCTCTGCTCTGGTGAGACCCCACCGGGAGCACTGCATCCAGTTCTGGAGCCCCCAGGACAAGAGGGACGTGGAGCTGCTGGAGCGTGTCCAGAGAAGACCCACGAGAATGATCCGAGGGCTGGAGCAGCTCTGCTGTGAGGACAGCCTGAGAGAGTTGGGGCTGTTCAGTCTGGAGGAGAGAAGGCTCCGAGGGGACCTTATTGTGGCCTTCCAGTATCTTAGGGGGGCTACAAGAAAGCTGGGGAGGGACTGTTTAGGCTATCAGGTAACTATCAGGACTAGGGGGAATGGGGCAAAGCTGGCAGTGGGCAGATTCAGGCTGGATGTGAGGAAGAAGTTCTTCCCCAGGAGAGTGGTGAGACCCTGGAATGGGTTGCCCAGGGAGGTGGTTGAGGCCCCATCCCTGGGGGTCTTTAAGGCCAGGCTGGAGGAGGCTCTGGGCAGCCTGATCTAGTGGGAGGTGTCCCTGCTCTATTTTTTCACTGCTTTTAAGTCATTGTACAGTGATAAGTGTTGCTCACTAATCACATCGAATTCCATTTTTCAGGTAGATTTTACAAATGAACTTGCTGAAGAAAAATAGCAGAAAGTTAGGTTGGAGTATTTTTACCTATTAAGCTTTTTCATCAATAATGAGAGTTTTTAAAGTATTTAAATACTTACCTCTCATTGTTATGAAGGACCACTTAATGCTTGAAGAATGCTTTTAGCATTCTGACCATTACCAATTAGCTTCTCTGACATAGTGACTGCTTGGTAAAGGATTTTCCCCACTTGTTAACCATATTGTTTAACGAGAATTTATAAGTGTAAGCAAGGAAACTTTTCTAAAAGCACCTGACTGACTATCATTAATTCCTCTCACTTCAGATAAAGAACCAAAGTAATCTTCAGAGATTAAATTAAAAGCATCTCTTTTCCTAATGCTCTGCAACATGTGGCTGGACTGTGAAAATTTTAGGGGTATTTTTCCTGCCTGGTATGTGCAATTCATAGCTGTCTGAAGTTGTTAATGTGAGGAATTGTTGCTAAAGCATAGATTCCTAAATTATCCTTGTGGGGATGAATTGTGCAAAGTAAAAGAACATGGATCACAGTGAAAACATGAAACAGCGAAGTCTTTTTCAAAACAATCTTTGCAGTTTGGCTTCAGCAAGAGCATTTATAGGATCTAGATTGCACTTAGGGAGACATTTTCAGTTCTGCAAGAGAGTAATTTAATTGTATTGCTCTGTGCTTCCCATAAGCACTGATCTACAACAACAGCAGTTGCAGTTTTCCAACTCCATTGTCCAAACAGACAGTTTAGATTCAAGGGCAGGTGTTAATGTGGCAGTTAAAAGGGAAAACACGGCAACCAAGTAGAAGGCAAGTCATTTAGATGACATTAGAAATGATGAAAAATAAGACTGGTTATTTAGAAATAAACAAAACTCAGCAAAGCCTGCAGCCATGTGTTACTGCTGGGTCAAATGCTGTGTTGTTTGAAACCGAGATGTATAGCAGAAAAGAAACAAAGAAATAAATTGTTCTTTATATATGATTTTCACGACTGACGACAGAAAAATCTGAGAGAAATGATACTGTGAATCAGTGTCAGATGGCTGTATACACCTATTTCTGTTTTGCTGTGTTGGTTGAAGTTTTCTAGGAGAAATTTAGTGCAAGGTAACTATTTTTTAAGCACAAAACCTTGGGTTTGTTTTCAGAAAAATTCAGAACATTTATAAAAACCTAGTGTATATTTAAAAGTGCAGAGGGGAGGACTATAAAAAAAAAAAAACAGTTGATCCTGCGGAGTCTTTTTAGTTTAGGCATTTTTGCAAGACTTACACAATGTGCAATACATTGTCATGCCAGTGCAGAGTAAGGACGACCATTTCACAACATGACCAATAGTAACCATTTTCCATTTTTACTAAGGCAGTCAACTTTTTCAGTCTCTCTCCATTTTTTTTTTTGCAATACATCCATTTTTGTCCAGGAAGAGAAACTGTGGAGAAATATGGAATCTATGGAAAAGTAAAATCAAAGGAATCAGAAGATTCAAAATTAGAGTTATTCTACAAAGGTGTTTTTAAAGGATAGGTTAAGTTTTGCACAAACAAGCAAACTGGATTTCATTGGTGGGGGTGAACCAAAACCAGTTTCAGCAACCTGACAATTAATTTGGTGAAATCAGGGAAGTGTAGCAGAAATACTTGGAACAGCTCAGTCATAGTAGTAAATTGATTTGTACTGTTTTGCCAAATCTTACTTGCATTAACATCCAACTCATTAATTAACAGTGAATTATTTTCTCAGTGAATGTAATTTATTTTTTGAAGTTTTTAGTGTCCTGAAGGATTTGACTGGCTTTATGTAGATATGCTTCTTCTCTAATACTATTTCCCAGGTTATTTTTGTGAAGACATTTTGGAACACGTGTGATTTTTTTCCCTGTGTCTGTGGATAAATTAATAGCAAATAGTTTTGTATAAGGTACCTAGTTCACTTCAGTGGGTGGATCCCAAGATATAGCTTACATTCAGGGACTTTAGGCCTGTGACTGAAAAGGTGCCACTATTGGTTCCTGCAGGTAACTTTGGTTCAGAAAACTTTTCATAAAATAAACAGCCCTAAGTTTTAGTAGAATCATTTGTTCTCAGCTTTAGCCATCTGAGCTGGTCATTTGTTTGCTTTTGTTGCCTAACCAGTCACCAGAGTAAGATGGGAACTTCACAGGGAGTGAATTTCCCATCTGCTGTCACTTCGCATCCTCATGTGTATCCACACACAGGTAGAGTGTTTTATATTATTATTTTGGGGTAATGTCTTAAAGATCTGGTCGCTGCCTTCTGTTGCGAAAACAGGTAGATGAAATCAAGTCTTGTGAGGCCCACACCAAATATGCACCAGAGGCAAATCAGGAGACAAGTAATAATTGTTTATTTACAGCAACATTTGCGGGTTCTTTTGGATTGACGGTGATAAATTAAAAGCTACAGGTATAACTAAAAGTTTATTGCTCATAACAACACACTATACACAGGCGTGTGCACACACTAACAACAATAACAACTTGCCGCTGTACGTAGATGTGTGCACACACTCACAACAGTAACAACTTGCCTGCTGTAGGCCCGGCTGCCTGTCGTAGAGACGAGCCCATCGAACAGAAATACAGTGGAACAAGACACAGTGAAGTCACGGCAAGAACCAAAGATACACCCAGGGAAGCAAAGGAATGCACCTGAGGAGAAAATGTTAAATACACCTGGGGAGGAAAAAGTCTCCCCAAGGTGTGGGGGGGGAGGGTGTGGAGAAGGAGCGTATTCGTCAATCCATCCTGTCATCGGTATGGTTCTGAGTTGATCCTGTCCTGATTTTGGGGCTGACATTGGGGTGATATTTATACCCAGATTCATACATTACATCACCAGGGTGTGCATGCAGGTGGGGGTGACTACAGACAATCTTATCACGTAGGTTAATGCAGCAAAGTCCGTTGATTTACACCTGCATGGGTAGAAGTATTGTCTCCTTTTGTGTACGGCTAAGACAACAGAAGACTGGGACCACGAGGCCTCTGCCCCAGTTTCGCACTCCTCCAGGCATCCAAATAACACCAGATATCAATCTGGTGATGGTTGCCACAGTTGCCCAATGCTTGCCACCTCGTCTGATGCGGAGTTTCATGCTTCGAGGCATGTAGCTGCATGACTTGGACTTTGTCATCAACTGTGTTCTCTTTACACCTTCTGCATTCCTTAGGCTACACTGGCTTATTGGAGTCAGACATTTTCCTGCGTCCCCAGCAGTTCTTAAAGCTCCTCTTTGTAGTGACTCTTGAGCCCTTCACAATCCCCAGAAATGAGACTCAGGAAAAATGAAACAAGACAGGAACTGAACAGGGGTCACTGCAGCTCTGGTGAATAACTGCTCTCAGAGAGATCATACCTGGCTGAGCTTCAGTGAAGCACATGCCTGTCTAGAGCCATCAAATATAGAGATGGCATTATAAATTCTACCTCTTATCCTTCTGTATATGCAGAAGATTTCCCCGTATAGTTCACAAATTACCTGTGTTATATGAAAGTCTTTTTCAGAAGGCCTTGGTTTAAAACAAAGTGCACTTTCATGCACTCCCTCGATGTATAAAGCTATTGCTTGTGTCTGTAAAGCTGTCTTGGTCTTATGGCAGATACTGAATCATTACACTAACAAGCACGAAGTCCCACAGTAAACC
Organism: Merops nubicus; assembly: GCF_000691845.1. Lineage (NCBI taxonomy): Eukaryota > Metazoa > Chordata > Aves > Coraciiformes > Meropidae > Merops > Merops nubicus. The sequence goes on from NW_008616745.1 coordinate 44,263, forward strand.
ATTGTCTGATGAAACAGATAGCTCTGGTGTTCGGAGGCTGCAAAGGGTCTTAGAAGTAAAAACAATATTGACATTGACAAATAAGTGAAATGCTGACTGAATTTGCTTGACTTTGCTGACTTGGTTGCTTTCAAAGTGTTCTGCAGAGTTTTGCTAGAGTAGTTGCTAGAGAAAAACACACAGTAGGGTTATTGAAACAAGAGATTATGAAAAGTCACTAAGATGTTCAAAGGAAACAAGCTTGGTTTTTTTTTTCTCATATTTAGTGAGATCCTTCCAAAAGTATAATGTAAATATACTGTTATATATACAAATTAGTCATGGAAAACAGAATATGCCTTTGTATCCAAGAATTGGAATATATTGTTAATCTAATATTTTAATTGCCTAATCAAAATACAGTCAGTTAATTTAGTGCAATCTAAATTGTATTGACACTTAGGCAAATTATCTAATTATTGCTTCTTGTTAATAATGCAATTAAAATAGTTGTAAACCAGCTTCCTATTATCTACTCTTTTCTCTGGTGTTACGCTCCTTATGCTTTGCTCCATTGAGTTGAGTTCTTTGG
>NW_008616746.1:0-3464 GCF_000691845.1 Merops nubicus
TTGGCTCTGCCAGGGGCTTTGGGCTCTTCCACATCCCTCTGTCACGTCCAGCACAGGCTGTGCCATGGGGCTCCATCCCCTGCTCCTCTCCCTGCAGGCTGGATTCCTCCACCTGCCTGCCCCTCCTTGCTGTCCCCTTCCTTCCCTGGGATCTCTCTGTCCTCCCTGGATGTCCTCTACTGTCCTCAGTATCTAAAGCACTGAGCCCAGGGCCCTGTGCTCATGTGCCTGAGGCCTCCCAGCCTCATCTTGGGCAATCTCTGGACACCCTCCAGGGTGTTTGCAGGTCAAAATGTACAGGTCATATTCTAAGAATGAAGGGATGAGACTTTTGACCAAGGCTGTTAGTAGCAGGACTAGGGACAATGGCTTTCATCTGAAAGAGGGAAGATTTAGATTGGAGAGAAGGAAGAAATTGTGTCTAATGAGGGCGGTGGGACGCTGGAACAGAGAAGGTGATGCCCCCTGCCTGGAAGTATCCAAGGTCAGGAACTCTGAGCAACCTGATATAGTGTAAGGTGTCCCTGCCCATGGCCAGGGGTTGGACTAGCTGATCTTCTAGGTCCCTTCCAGTCCAATTTTAACTTTTTTTATTATTTTTTTTTATGATGCTTTGACTCCAATATCTCCATCTGATTCCTCACAAAGGCTGCAGAGACCTACACACCCCATGTCAGCATTTTAATTTGACCTAATGCCCAACACTCCCATAAAAAAGAATGACATAAAAACTGACATTTCCAGGACATGAATTGCCATGTTTATGCAGAAAAAAAAAATGCATAAAGAATTGGAAAAAAGTTCCACAAACAAAAAAAATCCCAAACAATATAAAGGAAGTTCCAATATGTTTGTGTGAATGCTTCACCAGGTGGGTCAATGGGAGAGCCTCCCAAGATGAACTTGCCAGCTCAGGATGATCAGCCCATGGATTTGTGTTTAAATCAATATCCAGTGAGAGCTGGGAGACATTAGTGAGGTTATAAAAATGCCATAGTGAGAGCTGAGTGGGAAAGCAAGCTGGTTGTCACCAGCCTGAAGGGCAAGAGATGCAGGCATGGCCAGTGCAGCACAGCCTGCAGGAGAGGTGGCCAAGGGCTCTGCCCAGGCTGAAAGGCCCAACAGGACTGAGGTCTGTCTCCTCTTGGCTCTGGCCATTGCCTCTGCCACCAAAACTGGTGAGATGGAACATTCTTGTGAGGGTCTCAGGATCTGCCATCACAGGGGCTGGGGGTCAGGGCTTGGCCTTGGGGCTTCCTCAACCCCAACCAGGGTTTTCTCAGCATTCCAGCAACCTGCCCAGGGCCTTGGCCTGCCTGCAATCCTGGCCTCCAGCTCTCTGCTCTAACGAGTCCCTGGGGAGGCTGTGTCAGGAATTGCCCTCAGTGGGGCCAATCAAGGCTTCAAGGTGCTTTGGTTTTGCTTCTGTGTTTGACCTCTTGGGAGGTTTCTTCAGGTTTCTCTCAATAGCTGAGGTCCTTGTAATGAGCCCCAAGTGCCCTCACAAGCTGAATTTTTTTTGTTGTAATTTTCTTTGCATCTTCAAGACCTGTCTAGCTAATTGGAGCTCTTTCTTAGCGTAGTCAAGGAGGATGATTTCAAAGTGCACCCCTAGAAAAATTATTTATTTATTTTAAAATTCTTACTTTATGTCTTTTCAGTTTTGATAAGAGGTGTTAACAGCATTGTCCAAATGCTTTTGATGCAGAGGTCCAGAGGGTCTCCTCAGGAGGTCTAGACTTGTAAAAGAAGCTGGAGCAGTTGTCGAGAGCAGCCCTTTGGAGCTGATCCGTCCCACAACAGATGGGCATACTGGCAGATCTCAGTGATCCAGAGGGATGCCCCAGCGCCAGGAGACACAACCGGTGCCTCTTGCAAGATCCGCAGGCAAGGTCGCAGAGACCCCCCCTCGCCTCAGGAAGCTGCCCCAAAGAGTGCAGGGGTCGTGGACCCCTGAGCACCCACCCAGGTTGAGCAAGGGGCCTTGGCAGAGCTGCAGTCTGAGCGCTTGTTTGCACGGGCAGGAGCAGCAATGGTGGCAACCCCAGAAAATTCTGTGTGAGAAAGAATGTGGCGACCCTGGCAGAGGTCCTGCAACGAGAAATCTGAAAACAGTTAAAAAGGACTTCAAAGCACTGGGGAGATCACTTGAAGGGTCAGAGGCCCAGGTGGTGTTCTCTTCAATCCCTTCAGTACCAGGGAAGAATACTGAGAGAGGAACGAAGACCCACCTGATGAACATGTGGCTGAGGGGCTGGTGCCACCAACAGAATTTTGGGGTTTACAAACATAAGGAGTTTTGTGCTGCCCAGGGTCCTGGGGGACAGGTGGAATTCATCTGTCTCAAAAGGGGAAAGGAATCGTTGTGTATGAGCTGTCTGGGCTCATCGGAAGGGTTTTAAACTAGGTTCAGAGGGGGAAGGGGATAGAACTGGGCCTGCTAGAGTTGAGACTAAGGGTGGGAAATGGCCATGCAAATGGCCATGGTTGGGAATGAAGTCATTAGCCCAGCTTAAGGGCATCTACACTAACGCACACAGCGTGGCCAACAAAGAGGAGGAGCTGGAAGCCATTGTGCAGTGTGACAGCTCTGACGTAGTCGCCATCACGGAAACGTGGTGGGATGACTCTCCCGAGTGGAGTGCTGTGAGGGATGGCTGTAAGCTCTGCTAAAGGAAAAGACAAGTCAGGAAGGGCGGTGGGGTGGCTCTCTGGAAGTGTTTTCATTGCTTGGAGCTCGATAAGCGTGACGGACTGATTCAGGGTTTATGGGTAAAGCTGAGGCAGGCCAACGAGGTATCCTGTTGGGGGTCTACTATAGACCATCCAACCAGGATGAAGAGGTTGATGAATTGTTCTATAGACGACTGGCAGACACTGCACAATTGCAAGCCCACGTTCTTGTGGGGGACCTCAACTTACTAGACATCTGCTGGAAACAGAACACAGCAGAGAGGAAAATGCCCAGGAGGTTCCTGGGGTGTGTGGAAGATCCTGACTCAACTGGTGAGGGAGCCCACCAGGGGAGGTGCCTTGCTGGACTTGTTGTTTACATACAGAGAAGGACGGGTGGGGGATGCAGTGGTTGGAGGCCATCTTGGGCTCTGTGCCCATGAAGTGATAGAGCTCTCAATACTTGATCAGGTCAGGAGGGGAGACAGCAAAACTATTACCGTGGACTTCTGAAGGGTGGACTTCAACCTATTTTGAAGACGCTTTGAGGAAGTCCCTTGAGATACAGTCCTAGAGGGCAAAGGGGTCCAGGAAGGCTGGACCTTTTTCAAGAAGATCCTCTTAGGGGACAGGAGCAGGCTGTCCCCATGTGTCCTAAGACAAACTGGTGGGAAAAACGACCATTGTGGCTGATCAGGGAGCTTTTGCTGGCACTTAGGAGGAAGAGGAGAGTCTACCACCTTTGGAAGAAGGGGCAGGGTAATCAGGAAGAGAATAGGGGTTTAGTTAGG
>NW_008616746.1:4009-4272 GCF_000691845.1 Merops nubicus
GTCGACAAAGCCTCTTTCCATCATTTCCCAGCAGCACTGGTTACTGGGGAGGTCCCGGATGACCAGACACTTGCCAATGTGACTCATCTACAAGAGGGACAGGAAGGAAGATCTGGGCAGCTCCAGGCCTGGCAGCCTGACCTCAGTACCAGGGAAGATGATGGAACAGTTCATCTTGGGGCTGATCACACAGCAGGTGCAGGAAACAGGGAGATCTGGTCCACCCAACACGGGTCCATGAAGGGCAAGTGCTGTTTAACCAA
>NW_008616747.1:0-4118 GCF_000691845.1 Merops nubicus
CTTCCTCTGATACTGGTCCTGTAGGGCGGGTGACAACAAAGAGAGACTGAAGGGAAGGTTTAGCTAGAAACAAAAGCTGGTACAGGAGTTCTGGGGCTGTGAAGGGATGTCCTTGTCCCTTAGGAGTCCTTTGGGATCTGCAGGCTGTAAGGCAGCAAGCCCTTCCACCTGCTGCACCAGGAGAGCTCAGTTAAAGGCTTGACCTGTAGGGCAGGTGACAACAAAGAGAGACCAAAGGAAGGGACTGAAATAAAAGCTGGTGCAGGAGTTCTGGGGCTGTGAAGGGATGTCCTTGTCCCTTAGGAGTCCTTTGGGATCTGCAGGCTGTAAGGCAGCAAGCCTTACAACCTGCTGCACCAGGAGAGCTCAGTTAAAGGCTTGACATGTTGTGTTTTGGGCAAGATGTCCTGCTGCAGGGTGATGGTATGGGGGATGTGACCTGGCCTGTGGTTCCTGAGACATTGTAGTATTTGCTCAGCCCCTCTGAATCCAACAGAATCAGGACACTTGTGGGCTGAGATAAAGCTCTGCTAGGGATGCATAACTTGCAGGCTGAGTCAAGAAGAGCACTATCCCTCTTCCATCTGGTGGCCCTCCTCAGCTTCACTTTCTAACTGGATGCTAAAAAATTACACTACTTAGATCTCTTTTGTGGAGCATGGTGGCTGTGTTGTGGTTTGATTTTTGGAGCTGTGGGCTTGTGAAACTGCTCTCCAAGAATGCAGGGTTCTTCCACACTCAGAAAACCCAATGTCCATGTCATGCACATGAGCACGTGATTGTAGCTGTATAGTCCACGAGGTGATACCAGTCAGGCTCAAAAACTACCACACTTTCATCTTGGCAAAGTGTTTGAGGACTTTAACTCACAGACTGACACAGTTACTGGTTCCAAAGGGTCCTCAGCCCCACTCCTGGGTGGTGCTGCTTTCTGGGGAACTGCTTGTGAAACAAGTGCTGCAATGCTCTGTTCTGCAGCTGGGTGTTAATAACAAGGTGTTAGCAGTGCATTCAGGATGTGAGATGTACACTGCAGCACTTGGGTTTCTATAGTTCAGCTGTCCCTGTCGAGGGGGAGGAAGCCTTCAGGGGATATGCAGCTCTGAAGGGCTGCTGCTCTTCAGAGTCCTTCCATGAGTCAATACCCTTCCCGTTGTGTTGTCTGTCTACCGGGGCATCCAGCCAGTGAGAGCACAGGAAGATATAATCAGGGTACTTTGTTGTCTAAGTACCTATTGTTTGCATTTTGCAAAAACGTACACGTTGATAATGTGAGGTAATGAGAGATTAAAGGATGGTGGTGTATGAAGAATTGATTATCTGAGCTCCTAAGCAGAGTGAGAGATGGCTCTTCATTTGAAAACCTTTTCTTCTCCTCTAATAAACACTGTAAGACATCGTTTTGTATTAAAACCTAATGTATGTGGCTCTTTTTTTTCAAGGGTAAGAAAAGAAAGAAAGAAAGAAAATGCTTTGTTTCTCAGAGGCACCATATGTACCACATGCTGCAGTTGCTATGGTAATTATTCGCATTGTATTGAATAGCACTGCAAGGGGTTAGACAGAAATGAATCTGACTGGACAAAGTGCTTGTTAGACTGAAAATGTCCAGTTATTTATAAAAGCCTCCATGAAGCACTCGAGGAAAATAAGCATGTGAAGGGTAGAAAGTGAGGGAGTGAGAAGGGAGGGAGGGAGAGGAAAACTTTTCTAAAGCCAAGACCAGCACAGTGACATAACGTCTTTTTCCCTCGCTGGGAGATGCCATTCCATGGACCTTCTTGAGGAAGAAAAGCTAGCAAATTAACTTCCAATTACTTAAGTCATTAAGTTAAGTTGTTAGCAGACAAAACGTGGAGTAATTTCTGCACAAAAATACTAGTGGGGAGGCAAGCTAGGGGCTCCAGCAGGAGCTCTTACTCAAAGGGTTAACCGTGATTTGCCAGATTTGGCTGTGTTTGCACTTGTCCCTGGTGGGGTCAGACAAAGGGCCTCTCTCTTTAGTTCTTCTGTGCTTTCAATCTGGCTTGTCAAGGGGAGCACTCACCTCCTGAGCTGACTGCAATCCTGAGAGGGTGTATTACCTGTGAGATAACAGCTTCCAAGGTTTCAGAGCTGGCCAAAAGCTGTCTTGTTGTCCCAAAAACGGATTCTCCACCCAGTGTGCAAAGTCCAGTGCACACGCTGGGACGAGACGTCAGGTTTGTTAGGATCCTGCACAGGACTGGGGGCTAACAGGCTAACACCAAGAAACTAACAGGCCCTAGTGAGGGGATGGAGAGTATTTATACACTGGAGATGGAGATAGAGGTGCAACCTATCTGTGGCCATTGGTTGGTATCAATGTGTCTGATGGTTTGGGCTTGTCTTGGATAAGCAACAGTGTCCTGTGGGGACGTTCCTCCTCTTCCTGTGATACCCTGGCAGCTCTGCTGACCTGGGGGTGTTGCTGTTACTGTGCCAGCCCCCTGGTGTCTGTATGGTTAACAGTGGGTGCTGGAGTGGAACCCTACAGCAGAGTCATTCTGAGTGCCCCTTAACAACATGGCCTGAGGGCACAGGCTGCAAGTGATCTACAGCTGAGTGATTCCACTTTGGTGTTTCTCTGAAATATAACGTTGGAGTTACTGGAGCTATCCATGCAAGAAATCCTAGGCAATGTAAATAAATTAACAGGAATTAATTTAGCTAATTAATTTGATTGCTGTAAATTGATAATTTTTTATCCAATGCATAAATCATGTCTGCATATTTTCTATAAGGGGATGATTAGTGTGCCTTGATGTCAGAGGCATAGATAAAGTTCAAGACCTTACTGTACTTAAATCTAGGTAAATACACTCTTCACAGGTGAAATGATGTCCTGGGACTGCTTCTGCCTGAACCTGTCAGTGCAGACTGGCATGTGCAGTGACTGAATTTTGTGGCTGTAGGAAGGATGCAATAAGGAAAGCCACTTACAGATCTGTACACACTGAAGTTCTAATGAACTTTAGCTGCACAGCTTCTGGGCACTAACCATCAGCTAGAGTTCTGCCATGGTTTGCCAGACCTCTGGAGAGTCACCAGTGTTTTGAGGGTCCATGTTAAAGGAGTATTTTGTGGGCTCAGGGCCCTGTGTTGGAGTGCTGCAGATGGGATGAAGGCTAGCTGGTGATTTGAACAGTGTGTAAGCAAGGCTATGGACTCAGCAAGCTCTGCTGGGGCAGGGTCATCTTCTGGGACTGTTTGGGCAGCAGCTCCTCTAGCAGGGCTGTGGTGTGGGAGTCACTTCTGGAGGGAGTGAGGCTTGTGTCTCTTCAGCACAGGACACAGCTGATGTAAGAATGTCTGCTACTTACACTTGCAGGTGGCACCAGGCATGAAGGGCCTGCAGGCACATTAAGAAAGATGTTTCTAGTTTGGAAATCTGATCTGAGAAACAGAATGAAATTCTGTAAGAACAAGGTACAAATATCTGTATCTTATTAGGAATAATCTGTTGCAAAAATGTCAGGTAGGGATTAAACAGACAGGAACTCTGAAGAGCCAGGAGTCAAAAACATGATGGTGTTATAATAAAAGCAGAAGTGCTAGTGCATATATATGTATGTATTAAAAATACAACACTTCTTTTTTGTATTTAGTACTTGAACTAATTATCCAGTATGGGGTACTATAATTCAAGATATGGATTCCCTGGGTGGGCAGCAGAGATGACTGTCAGCAACCCTCAAAAACTCAGAAAACATGGCTGGTGAAGACAGACTGAAGGATTTAAGGTTGTTCAGTCTACCAGAAGATACCTGGGGGAGATATGATGAACCTGCAAGCGGGAAAAATCTTGCTTCAAAGGGAAGAGAACAATCTATTTTCTTTGCCCATAGAGATAAAGAGAAGCAATGGGCTTAAAAGGAGCATGAGACTTTAGTCACAATTAGGAGAACCTTTTGCATTATAAGGCTAGTGGAAGACAGGGTAAAGCTGGAGGCTCTTGTCTGTGAGGCATGGAACACGTAAAGATTTTCCTCTTCTAGGAGGAGGAGGAGGTCAAGAAGGAATCAGAGTCTCTCAAGGAAGGAAAAAAAGAAATCCCACAGACTGAGTAAAGTGGAGCATGGGGAAAAGTAGAGAAGAAT
>NW_008616747.1:4173-7260 GCF_000691845.1 Merops nubicus
GAGTGTATGCCAAACAGAAAGAGTCCAGCTAGGATGGCTTCATGAGAGAATTGTAAGGACGTTCCCCCTTCTGGAAAGAAGGTTGTCTTCTAACTGAACCTGCACAGGAATGACATGGGATTCAGGTGCCCTGCCAGTGTTGGTCTGAGCTTCTTTGCTTTGGGAAGACGCTCTGCACAGGCTGTGAGGGAGGTAGCTGGGTATAGAGAGGAACCACTGCCCCATGTCTAGTAGCCCCGTTTTTCAGGTGAGAAGAAAGGATGTCTGAAGTGTAAAGGAACAGGACTCTCAGGGTTGCTCTGTATTCTGCAGTGTGCTCTGTATTAGGGTACACTTGCCCTCCTCAGGTAAAGCAGTGGAGGTGAATGTCCAGGAGGAATATCTCCATTTCCCTGCCTACTGCAACATCTTCTCATGAGCACAGGCCATGGTTTGCCCCTGAGCAAACCCCTTTGTCCAGATGAAGCAGTCGAAGCAGTCCCCTAGGCTGGGCCTTGGTTTGGTTGCATGGCAGTGTCCAGATGCAGCACCCAGCAAAGGGGGGATGGAGGTGGAGCCCCACTGCGAGGACTCCCAGGGAGCAGATGTCATCATGTGCCACTAAGTGGACTCTTCTGGTAATCAGGAAAATTGCTTTAACAAGCTGTCCTCAGGGGTGTCTCAACACTGAGGACTCTTCTGGCTCAAGTGTTTGTGCTTGTTTGAGACTGGATTTCACCGTTGTTTTCTCCCTCTGTTCAGAGCTTCCTCTTTGTGCTACAGAGATGTGTTTTGTCTGAGCATGGGATTTGGTCTGCCACCTTTGGAGAGCCATCTCCCAAGCAGATGGAAATGAGCTTCAGCAAGCAACCCCTGCAGCCAGAGACAGAGACACTTTTTTTGGCTGGCAAGCAGGAAGCTTCTTTTCCCTGCGAGCCTGTGTCCAGCTCCTCACCAACTCCCACTAATTATGTCAGCTTGTCTTTCACCCAACTTCCAGCCGCTCCTTTTCAATGCCCACATCTGTGACCACCAATTAACACACTACCAGGCACCCCCCGTAGCCACCGTGGCATTCAGATGCTGCTTTGACCTGAATGAATTCCCTTTGTTGGGCAGTTACAGCCTCATGGAGGCTGTAAGTACAATGGTAGCCTTAGTTCTGCGGGTGTAATTTAGCAGTGAGCTACTGAGAACAACCAGGACCACAAGGCAATCCGAATGGCCAAATATTCACCACTTAGATCATTTAAAAATCTTTAAGAAATCATTACAGCTGAAGCTGAAATGTGCAGCGTGTGATTACGTGCTCACTGCTAAGGGCAAAGCTTGTCACTTGCTCTGGGAAGCAGGCAGCACAAGAGCAGAATTTATTTCTGAGCAGCACGTGACATTAATAGCAGACTTTAGAGGGTTCAGCATTAAAAACATCACCAGAGACTCAGCTGGAATCTGAAGGACTCGCTGGAGCAATGTTTTGAGAAGAGATTGTAGTTCCACACATAAAATATTTAGATAAGGCAATACAGATACCGTGCTCAGCTTCCCAAAAATGCAGAGGGCACCTGCCAATGCATTATTGACAGCTTAGGAGTTCAGTGGTGGGAGGGCAGAGGAGCCGAATGAAGAGGAATGGAAAGCTTGTGTTGGGTAAAGAGATTTTTTGTAGGAAGCTCCAAAGCCTGGGCCTGAGGGGAGTAAAGGCAAAGGAAGCTGGGGACTGAGTAGTAGCGAATGCCCAGCCTTTACTAGAGAGATGAGGAGTGCCTGCCAGGCATATTCCAGTTGCTGAGGGCAAAAATGTCAGAGAAAAGGATGCCTGAGGGGAGCCGAGAGGCTCAAGGAACTGATAAATGAATGAGAGAATTGGGAAGGATTTACAGCTTCTCACCTTTTCTGGCAATCGAGTAATTACTGCCCTGAGAAGGCCAAGGGGAAAGCTTAGGGCAGGCTGGGTCTGGTGCCAAATACCCGTCTCCCAAACACAGGTTGTGGTTAGCTTGCTCCCTGGGAGCTCTTCCTCGGGAACAGGTAGTGCCTGCTTCCTTCCCAGTCCTGCCTGCAGCCAGGAGGAAGCTGCTCTCAGCAGGACTGTCAGGATCCTGGCACTTTTCAGCCTGCCAGTGTGGGGATGAGGGACTGCAGCCTCGGGGGCTGCCCAGGAGCAGCCTCCCTGCACACTAGATGTGCTTCAGAAATGAAATCTCCCTTCTAATTTCCCAAGTCTGACTTGGGAAATCTTTCTCATGAAAGGCTTCATGAGGCTTTTGTAGAGCTTGTGTCATTTGAAAGCTAACGACCTGGGGACATGCAATATATTTGTGATTAAGTTAAGCTGACCTCTACAGTCAGAATGGGAAGGAGAGAAAAAAGCCCAAAACCACTCTGTGCTTTTAAAAGGAAATGAAAATGCTTAAAGCTTCTTAAGTATGTAAACTTAACGAAAGTGAGATCAGTAACTGTTTTTTTAAAGGCTCTGTGGAGAACCTATGTCTTCCACTGTTGTTTAGGGACAGGGACCTTAACAGAAAGTACAAGGAGCTGGACAGATTTTATCTTCTTAGCTTTGAGATCTTGTGTGCTGTTTAGTTACCTCAAAATTCTAGTTTGTAGCCATAAGTGTACTAATAAAATAGTTTCTCTTAAAGTGAGCAGGAATAAAACATTCTCAAATTTTTGGATGAACCAAAAATAAGAGATTAAAGTATTTCAGCTCTGTATTCGAAGTTTTCAAATATTTCTAAAAACACTTGGAAAATTAAAACAAGTCAGGTCAACGTCAGGCACATTTTCTGAATGTATGCTCAATTATCTCACCCAGGTCACTAATGAGATGGGTGCTGGGTCCTGTTTGAAGTGTTTCTCCAGGTGGAGAGAGATCCACCAGCACTATGTGTTCTTTGTGAGTGATTTTAGCCAGTCTGACACCCATCTTACAGTGATTTCTGCAAAGCTCTGGCTCTGTAGTTATGTGGACAGCACCAGAGGCCCTCACAGGACATCCTTCCCCTGGATCCTGTCGAACGGGGTTTCTGCAGTGCTGCTCTGGGTGGATGCTGATGTGCTAGAATGCCTTTTGTACAGGTTAGGGCAAAGGATGGTTCAGCA